>NC_025999.2:11390971-11482114 GCF_000442705.2 Elaeis guineensis | reverse complement strand
TCCCCCTCCTTCTCTGTTGTGCTAGATTTTTTATTTAATTATTGGAGGGTTCCTCCAAAGCCAACTCCGATCGGGATTTGTTTCGCAGTGGGCGTTCCTCTGATGATTTTTGTCTTGCTCTAGCTAGCCCTGGCAATGGTCGAGAATCTTCCCCAACAATACCTTATCCTCGTTCCCACATGTAAGTCATTACTCTTTTATAGAGTCCACTTAAAGAAGAGCTACTGAAGGAAAGTTACTGCAATTGTGAAGGATGTATTATTGATATAAATTGATATAACTTTTCTAGTACCTAGCAACTAAGTAATTAACCTGTAATGGTCAATTGGTGAGATCTTAACATTCATTCTTCACTAACTAATTTACACAACTCTTAGCATCTATAACAGCAAGATAAAATGATAGTTATACTAGTTAAAGTACCATGAGTAGCTTTGGTTAACATAAAATCACCGGTATTGATGATTGGTCTTAATTTTTTTAATTATAGTTTAGGAACATTGATATGGTATGTTTCAAGAATATAATATTAAAGTTATTATTATATTTTGTTACACTTTTTTAGTTTATCTACCCTCTCTGCATCCACTTGCAAAATAGAGTCAAAAGCAAGTTTCTCCTCTCATGGGATTTTTTTCTCCCTTGGCAGATGAAGCTTTGAGTCTTATGTTATTAATGTCTTATAAAATGATAATCCTTCTTTCCCAAAGATGCCTTAAGCAATAGTCTGGCAAGCATACCTCTTTTATTTGCTACTATCTTGTTATCCAAAATTTCTCAAGAGTGATGATAGTCACTGATCTGCACCACCTTAAGAATTGTAATTGTTATAATGTAAAAGATTTCTGTTGGTGCGAAAAATCGTCCGGCGTCAAGATATTGGAATTGATGACAAGATAGGCCTCCTGGGCTGTAACCTACAACAAAGCTCAAACCAGAGATGGCTCTGGCGAAGATCTTCCAACACTTAAGTCAAAATCTCATCCAACAGAAGGAAGAGCATGAGAGGCAGAATGATTGCGTACTTTTTTTGGAGGTCTTCTTTTGATCTCCTTTATAGCGAAGAGTTGGAGCTTTAATTGGCAAGTTTGTTGGCGCGATCCCCCACGATTAGAATATGATTTGTTGGGCACGAAATTGGTCGATCGATATTTCTGAGATGTAGCGATTGTGGTTGCCTTATCGGTCCAGTGAACAACTGTTGTCTGGCAGGTGCTGTATTTTGAATAAAATTGCCAACTTGAGCATTGTGAAGGTGAGAAATGGTCGGCGACAACTAGAGGTCAGTCGCTTTGTGCCATCGCCAAGATCTGTTTCACAATGTATGAATGGTCGGCTAACGAGAGTCTTCAATGATGACTTGCAGGGGTCACTGAGTCACCATCGATGAGCAAGGCTCTAGTCGGACAGTCTCAGGAGACTAATCGATGGAAGACAATAACCGACCTTAGATCGGTAGAGAAAGCAATGGCCAACCTTGAGTCGGCAAAGGCTCTAGCCGATAGGCCTATCAAATATAGTCATTTTATGCTCTGGGTCTTTTCGCAAATTCGGCCTGTACAAAATTTTTCTTAAAAATTTCTATTCTTTTTTAATTTTTTAATGATTTTTTGACTTTTATATCTAAATCTCTAAGCTTTATGTATACTATTGATTTTGGTATAGCTTCAAATTGAATCTTATCTTATATGGCTTCGGCTTTTATTCTGATATTGATAAAAAGTAGTCCTATGGTGTTGATACATCAGTGTTTTCTTCTCCCCCTTTTTCTTTTCGAGTTGGTTAATCCCACAGGAATGCTTTCTACCCTCTTTCTTTTCTAAAATCCCTATGGTGAGCAATCTATGATAAACCAAAGGTTTTGTTTTCTTGCTTTTTTTTTTCCAGTTTGAAAGCTTTTCTTCTATTTAACAAAAAAGCTAATTTTCTCAAAGTTACTTTTTTTTTTTCTTCTTCTTTTTGATACATGAAAAAGGACTGAGCCAAATCTATTGCTAAATCGATTGGACAGTGTATTTTCATTACCTTTGTATATTTTTTAAAGATTCGCTCATTATATCTATTTTGATTGGGGAGAAGAAATATTTTCTTCCACCTGCTCAATTCGAATCTCATAAAAAAAAAAAGATAAAAAAAAAATAATAAAAAGTAGGACTCAAATCTCTTTTCTTTCCTTTTGATTTTTTCATTGATTGAAAATGAAAAGGCTAAGCAAATCTATTGCTAAATCGATTGAGCAGTTTGTTTTTATTTTCTTTGTATATTATGAAGGATTTACTCATTTTATCTGATTTGATTGTGGAGAAGAAAGATTTTTTAAATCCTTTCAACTCGAATCTCATAAAGAAAAAGATAAAAAAAGAAGAGAATTTTCAAAAGTAGAACTCCAATCCATTTTTTCTTTTTATTTTTTTTTATTGATTAAAAATAAGATATATATTCTCTATTTATAATAACGGGGTCCGCTTTTATACAAATTGAGTCAGATTCCTCTTTTAATTCTAATGAAACTATTTTACCTGAAATAAACATATATAATAGAAATAAGTTAAAAAAAGCTAAACTCTTCAAGAGATAGATCTCAATTTTTATATTAATTTTATCTTTTATTATTTTATTAAATTTTTTTTTAGATGAAAGCTACGCTCGGTCAAAATCTTATCTGAAAGAAAAAATTTTGAACTGACCGACCTATTTCAGATCCTAAAACAAAAGAATTTTGATTTGATTGCTAGAGGCATGCCCCATCGACAAAGGCATCACATCATAGTTCTTAAAAAATTATCCATTCTTAAAAAAAAAAGATTATCAAAATTCGGATTGTTGTATGACCAAGTTATGCTTATGTAAGTTTGGCTTGTTATCTGACTTTTCGATGTGGTGGATTTTGCTCTAAAACCATATTTAGCTCTATCCGTAATAGCCAAAGTGTCTACATCAGTTTCGAGGATCCTCTTAGGTCAATATCTTGGGACTACGAAATGTTACATGGCTTATATATAAGGAGGAAAATCAAATCTAAAATGGAGATTATAATCTAAATCTTAGTCCAGTTTTTCTCTTTCTTAATTACAAACATATTAAAATAATAGTTGGTTAAGTTTGCAAAACTTAGCCATTGATCTTTGAATATTACCCCATAAGTAATTCAATATTATGAATTAACGGTGTTATGGTATAGAAGAGAAAGCATCATTAGTCCCATATTAATTGTTAGTCAAGGGAGACTCTGTATTATATAAGAAGGAACCATCCTTTCCGCATGAAGTATTTTTTTGAAGGACAAAATCGTGAAGCCCATGGGCCAGAGCGGACAATACCTCTTGTACCAACCCACGAGTCCTTAACCGCAACAGTGGCACACTAAATAGGAGACTATCCTTGCAACTATGAGCTCCTCCCATCCGTACACCAGTCTGTAGTAAAAATAAGGAGGAGGATATATTCCATACGTATATAGACTTCCTCTTGAGTGGAGGGCTATATTGTGGTGTAGAAGAAAAAATATGGTTGTGAGTCAATGAGACTCTGACTTATATAGGAAGAAATCATCCTTCCTACGTGAGGCATCTTTTGAAGGACAAAATCATGAGATCCATAGGCTAAAGTGGATAATACTTCACGTGTCAAGCCACAAGCCCTTGGCCGTAATAAATGGTATTAGAAATCTACAAGTGAACAACAGGAAAAGGACCTGCAAGGATCTGAATGAAATTATATAAAGCTGAAGTCAACATGGATAGAGCCAAACCTGGTTCTTCTGGTAAGACATTGGGAGCGAAAAGAGCAGGGAAACTTCGGTATACGGGGAAAGATGCATTCTTATTGGGGTTCATCAAGTACAATGTGATGACCAAATGAGGAAGCATGTAGAGGGACAACAGGGAGCACATATGCTACAATTAATGAATCAAAATGGGGTAACAGATATTCTTTCTTCGAAAGTGGATGGCTACTGTTTAATTATGAAGAATATCAGTTATCTTGCTTCAAATAATGCTCTCTGCTGCTTCACATTACTGCTTCATCTGTCATTGCAATATGGTTCCTTTTCGCCTGGGTGATTTCTTGACCATGCTGGACTGTGCCATGGCCTCAGTGGTTCAAAAATGGGGCAGTATAGCTTTCTTATTTTCTATAATCAGCAAGATCCATGGCTTTATCAATACTTGCAGATTATTTTATACCTATGGGGTGCCTAACTAGATTATTCATCTAAATTTGGTCTTCACACTGGGGCATTCGACTCTTGGCATTTTTTATTTTTTTTTTCTGATTAATCTCTTGGCATTTGTTTCTGCTGTACTTTAATATCTCTGTATGCTGTAGTACCTCTCTGGTTATTGGGTTTTTAGTTCTGCAGGTTTACTTTTTCTTGTTCACGTAGCTTAATTTGCTCTCTTCCTTCTTTGGCCTACTTCTAGATGATTGTATCAGAGACTATTCTTCTCCTCTCCAAAATTTACTTCCAATAAATGAGATTATGCACTTCTACCAAAAAAATAAAATAAAGTAAATAATGTATATTAGATTGTCTTTCAAATTTTTAAATGTAATATTCCTAATTTCTCTCTTTACGAGATTTGTGATAGCCCAGCCAGCCCAAACAAACCAAAAAAAAAAAAAAATGATGAAGACTCCCACAGGGAGTCTTCTTCTCCCCGACCGGCTCCTAATCGGAGTCGGAAACCTCATCGGAGAGGAGTCAAACTCCTCTCCTTTGGTTCTATTTAAAGGGGAGACCCTTCTTCCTTCTTCCTACCAAAGAATCCCGGGGCAAAACGGCGGCAATCGCCGGAAATTTCCTCACGGAGACCCATCCTTGTGCCATCCAATTTCTCGCCGGAAAAGCCTCGCCGGCGTCGGAGGTAAGCTTCCTCCCCTTCCTCTCTCCTCCCCTTCCTTCCCGTGCCGATGTGCACGCTCGCCGGCGACTGAAGTCGCCGGATTTTGTTGTGGAAGAATCTTCTTTTTTGCCATTTTTCCGTCGCCGGTGGTCACCGTCGACCACCGGTTTGGCCTCCTCTTGCCGTGGATCGTCTCTCCTCTTGCCGACGGCCGCCCCACGCCGGCTACGCCGCCGGCCGGCCACCCAACAAGGGGACCTCAGGGTCCCCTGTTTCAGCCCAAACAAGCCCACGGGAGAAGAAGAAAAGAAGAAGAAGAAGAAGAAGGAAAAGAAAAAGAAAAAGAAAAGAAGAAGGAAAAGAAAAGAAAAAGAAAAGAAAAAGAAGGAAAAGAAAAAAAAAGAAAAAGAAAAGAAAAAAGAAAAGAAAAAGAAAAAAAAAGGGAGAAAAAGAAGCAGAAAATAATATAATAATAATATAATAATAATAAATAAGATTTTCTCTCCTCTCTCTTTCGTGAAGAAAAAGAAAAAAAAAGAAAAAAGAAGAAAGAAAAGAAGAAAGAAAAATAAAACTAATTAATAAATAATGATATAAATAATAAAATATGAGAAAAAAAGTTTCTCTCTCTTCCTCTCTCTCTTCAACCTGAACTAGTATTTTCTCTCTCTAGAATTGGACTTTCTCTCTCTACTTTCTCTCTCTAGAATCCTCTCTCTAGATTATTTCTCTCTCCTAAGATTTTTAATTTTGAGAAGAATGATGATGAATTTAAATGATTCTCGTAATGGATTTTTGGTCTGTGATCGTCGGACGATACACCGACATCCACTTTGATCAGATCAGATATTTTTAGATTTTATTTTTCATGATCTTATTGAATTATCCACATGATAATTTTAGCATGATTTGATCTGATCGATCAGAATTTATTGAATCATATTGTCTGAAAAATTCAAGATGAGTTTTCTCTCTCTAGAATTTTCTCTCTCTAAAATATTCTCTCTCTTGATTGATTCTCTCTCTAAAAAAAAGGTTAGTGAATGAAGAAATTTTTTTTAATAAGTCTGATCTGATTTTAATGAAGAATCCTGATCTATGATTGTCAGACAGCGTACTGGCACCCTCCTTAATCAGACCATGAATCTTTAGATTTGATCATCCATGATCCGATCTAGCCATGACTTGATTTGATCATGTTGATTTCATCAATTGAGATATTGGACCAATCGTAATGTTGGATTGTGTCACCTGATCAGTTCGAATTGTACCTCATAAATTCTCTCTCCTCTGATTTTCTCTCTCTACTTGATTTTATAAAATCGATGAAGAAACCTTAGTCCTATCACTTCGAATCTGATTTGATCTGATAGTTAAACTTTGGATCGTTTAGGTCCTAATTAGATTTTGATTAGATGAAATTAGATGATCAGACCCAATCTAAACCGTTGAAATATGGTATTCGTATTCTTTCTAATTATTGAAATTGATTCTGTATAGGATTGTGGATGTTTGATCATGGGATATCGCGATATGATCTACGAATAGAATTTTTGGAAGAAAATTTATAGAATTATATGGATTTATTGAATGCGTTCGAGGTAAGTAATGTTTCACTTTTTCTAGATTTATCGACAAATTATAATGTATTCTTCTGACATGATTTGTGAAACGATGCATGAATTGGATGAATAGTATTTTGTTATGAAAATATCTTATTTGAAATGTTATGATGAAGCATGATTGAATATATTGATTTCATAATGCATTATATTGATTGATTTCGATACTACATGATTATATGTTTTATTATCAAAATTAGAATATGAAACATGATTTATGAAGAATTATGATATAAGAAACAATAAGAATTGACAACCTGACTATGTAAAGGACCCTGCCAATGGGGCATGTACATTAGCAATTGATTGTCCTGAGGGTTTATGTCACCAGCGAGACCGCGACATGTCGCCAGAGAGACCAGCGACAAACCGCCAGCGAGACCAGCGGTTCCAAAGGACATGGCTGCCAGATGATTCACAGCCTACCGCAAGCAGATATGCGGTATTATGACCTGCCACAGGAAAAATATGGTCATAGCTCATGGTTGACGAAAAAAAATTGAAGAACAAAAGAAATTGAAATTTGGAAAGAAACTTGAATTTTCGAAAAAGAAATAAATTTGGCATGAATTATGTTGCATAATTGAAATTGATTTCGAATTGATGAACTCTATATGCTTATTTTTATAAATGATGATTTACTTAAATGCCTCATGAAATCTGTTGAAAAGTGATCATTGCTTACTGGGCTGTCTAGCTCATTACCTCCAATTTTACTGTTTTTACAGATGTTGAAGAATTAAGATGATACAAGATATAAATGGAAGAGTGATCAGAAGCAGAATCTTCATACTTTTATTTTAGGTTGAAAGGCTTATTGAATTTGATGAAAAGCCTTTGAATCGTTGTTGAATTTATTGAGATATTAAAGAAAAAATTTAGGTCGTTATATTTTAGATTTAAATTGTTGACTAATTATTCCACTGTTGTTTTAGGATAGTATGATAAGATGCCTTGCATGCTTATGGGAAGAGTTTTCTATGAGTATGCGGCGGTTGCCATGACCCTCGATTCAAAATCTCGGGTCGGGGGCATGACAATTATAGTGGTATCAGAGCATAAGTGGATGAATTATGAAACATAGAATCAGATATAGAATGGGTGTAAGTGGATAGACACCAGGGACATTATAGTGTAGATCTTTGATGATTGTAGTGGGAGAAATATTTATAAATTTTGATTAAACATTGAGATTATGTATAAAAGGATCGCAAGAGATTATAACATATGGAGTTTGAAATATGATGGATGATCTATTGATCATGATATGATTAGTTAGATCTTGATCGAAAGTAATCACAAAAGGATTGACATAAATTTTATTATGCATTATGGTTATTAATTTGATCATTGGTTATTCAAGTGAATCGTAAGTTCAAATTCGATGTGAAAATAATACTATGATATTACTTCTAGTTGAGAAGTTGACTATTATTGGCAAGATAAAGATTTGATAATAAAATGTTATTCCAGAATGGGCTAAGAAAGTTTTTTTTATGATGCTTGATTGGAATATTTATCGAAATTGAATTTGGTATGTGGATTATATATAAAGTGGCATATTAGGATGAATGCATATTTGGAGATATTGCAAAGAAGTCTATTTCTTATTGATGAAATTGATTTTGAGATTGTAGGATATTCATCGTACTGGAATCTTTGAATCATCATCCTTAGATCTAGAAAATAGATCTTATTATGTCTCTTGGAGACTACCTGATATGTATGAAATTTCAATTTAAAGATTTCGTATCTAAGTTGATCAAGAGATTTTCTGATATTATTGTTGAGGTTGATATTTTTTAGATTAAGATCTGATTTATATTTATTTCAGATTAAGGGATCCATGTGAATTTATAATTTAGAAATTTTAGATTTAAAAATTGATATGGAGTTCTTTTGCTTTTGTTAACGAGGTCCCTAATTGAATCTACTATTAAATGGAGATTTAATTTTTTTTGAAGCTTGTATGATTGTTATGAAAGGATATTTGATAGATATTGAAGATCCTGATGATAGAAATTTTAGAAAAAAATAATGATTTGAAATTCTTATATATTCTGATTATGTCCAAATTTGGTGGAGCATCGAAGGATTTTTTTTCATTAATTTGACTTATAAAGATTTTTGGTTTGAAAATTTATCGAATTGAATTGATATGAGAATTAAGATTTGATTCATATTGATTATAGTAAATCTATATGATGGTTTTAAATATGATATTGGACTCAAGGGTTAATCAAGATTTTTGTACACCAGTAAAAGTATGAATGAGAATCGAAAGTTAATCTTTGACTTCAATTGAAATTTGAAATTTTAGATCTTTTCTATTGATAAGGTAAAGAAATAATTTGATCAAACTTTTTTTTTGGTGAACCTAAGAAATTTTGATTGTTAGATCAGAGTGCACAGCGAAAGCATGGTAATCTGGATTACTTTGAGTAAGTCAGGAATGTTGATTCTCTGAGTCAAAGAATTATAATAAATGATATAGTTTGATATAAAAAAAATTTATGGATATTAGAAAGAATAATATTTTAATATTTGAATTATTTTAGATATCCTAATGTGATTTTTAAAAGTAGAGCTTCCACCTACTATGCTACAAAAATAATTAGCATCCTAATTCTAGGATGAGTGGACCTTTGATTTTTGATTTTAGATTTAGAATATTTAGAGATAAATTTTTTCTATCCTAGAATTAAATTTTATAATTCTCTATTTATTAGAAAGAATTTGAGATTGTTTATCGAATGATGATTTCGATCTTAGATTATTATACTCAAATATTTATCTCCAGGGTATAATAAAATTTGAAGTTTGGACTCTTTTGATTATTATTATTTCTCTGACTGAATGAAAAAGATTGAGGTTATCTATTGATATTGACGATTGTTGTACAAAAGATAGATTGGAGTTATTTATAATTTAATTTGATAATGAATCGATTAATTAAGAGTTGTTAATATTTAGATAAAGAAAATTGATATACTTACTTAGAATAGAGACATTGATTTTAATTATAAGAAAAATATAGTTTTGATTTAGATCAATTTTTGAGTTATTGATTTTCATTATGGAATGACTTAATGATAAAATTTGCTTCAAGAATTAGAATATTTAAGAGTTTGAGGGTCTGAGTAAGAAAATTTCGATGACTAGAAATAGTGATATTGATTCAATCTTTATGAAATGACTTAATAATGAAGTTGCATCGAGAAATAAAATATCAAAAGTTCGAGAATGAGATTGAAATGATAAATATTTAACCTTTAAAAGTATGAATAAGAGAAAATATTTTTGAATTTTGATTGATTAGGATGTCATCATATGATTCATAAGAAGTATGTTTTTCCTATCTTATGATGGGTTGAAATTAAGAGTGGTTAATATTTTGAAATAAATAAATGAATGATGATGAATGAAGTTCTTATGCAAGAATAGAGACATTGACCTTTTTCTATTCACAAGAGATAGATTTGATTTTAATTTGAGTCATGAGGTATTGAACATAATTTATTTTTACAGGAAATAAGATCATAATTTCAAAATCTTGAAACATTGAAAATCTTTGAGATGGTGATCTTGATAAATAAGAAAATGAATGGTTCCGTTTCAGATCGATATTAATGTATTAACTTTTTCCTTATGAAATGATTTAAGAATAAATTTGTATAAAGAATTAGAATTTGAAAATATTTGAGAATGAGATTCAAGTAAAGAAATACGAAGACTTAAGCAGGAAAAATTTCGAGGACGAAATTTCTTTTAGAGGAGAAGAATGTGATAGCCCAGCCAGCCCAAACAAACCAAAAAAAAAAATGATGAAGACTCCCACAGGGAGTCTTCTTCTCCCGACCGGCTCCTAATCGGAGTCAGAAACCTCATCGGAGAGGAGTCAAACTCCTCTCCTTTGGTTCTATTTAAAGGGGAGACCTTTCTCCCTTCTTCCTACCAAAGAATCCCGGGGCAAAACGGCGGCAATCACCAGAAATTTTCTCACGGAGACCCGTCCTTGTGCCATCCAATTTCTCGTCGGAAAAGCCTCGCCGGCGTCGGAGGTAAGCTTCCTCCCCTTCCTCTCTCCTCCCCCTTCCTTCCCGTGCCGATGTGCATGCTCGCCGGCGACCGAAGTCATCGAATTTTGTTGCGGAAGAATCTTCTTTTTTGCCGTTTTTCCATCGTCGGTGGTCACCGTCGACCATCGATTTGGCCTCCTCTTGCCGCGGATCGTCTCTCCTCTTGCCGACGGCCGCCCCACGCCGGCTACGCTGCCGGCCGGCCACCCAACGAGGGGACCTCAGGGTCTCCTGTTTCAGCCCAAAACAAGCCCACGGGAGAAGAAGAAAAGAAGAAGAAGAAGGAAAAGAAAAAGAAAAAGAAAAAGAAAGGAAGAAGGAAAAGAAAAGAAAAAGAAAAAGAAAAGAAAAAGAAGGAAAAGAAAAAAAAAAAGAAAAAGAAAAGAAAAAGGAAAAAGAAAAAAAAAAAGGAGAAAAAGAAGCAGAAAATAATATAATAATAATAAATAAGATTTTCTCTCCTCTCTCTTTCGTGAAGAAAAAGAAAAAAAGAAGAAAAAAAGAAGAAAGAAAAGAAGAAAGAAAAATAAAATTAATTAATAAATAATGATATAAATAATAAAATATGAGAAAGAGAGTTTCTCTCTCTTCCCTCTCTCTTCAACCTGAACTAGTATTTTCTCTCTCTAGAATTGGACTTTCTCTCTCTACTTTCTCTCTCTAGAATCCTCTCTCTAGATTATTTCTCTCTCCTAAGATTTTTAATTTTGAGAAGAATGATGATGAATTTAAATGATTCTCGTAATGAATTTTTGATCTGTGATCGTCGGACGATACACCGACATCCACTTTGATCAGATCATGTATTTTTAGATTTTATTTCTCATGATCTTATTGAATTATCCACATGATAATTTTAGCATGATTTGATCTGATCGATCAGAATTTGTTGAATCATATTGTCTGAAGGATTCAAGATGAGTTTTCTCTCTCTAGAATTTTCTCTCTCTAAAATTTTATCTCTCTAAAATATTCTCTCTCTTGATTGGTTCTCTCTCTAAAAAAAAAGTTAGTGAATGAAGAAATTTCTTTTAATAAGTCTAATCTGATTTTAATGAAGAACCCTGATCTATGATTGTCAGACAGCGTACTAGCACCCACCTTAATCAGACCATGAATCTTTAGATTTGATCATCCATGATCCCGATCTAGCCATGACTTGATTTGATCATGTTGATTTCATCAATTGAGATATTGAACCAATCGTAATGTTGGATTGTGTCACCTGATCAGTTCGAATTGTACCTCATGAATTCTCTCTCCTCTGATTTTCTCTCTCTACTTGATTTTATAAAATCAATGAAGAAACCTCAGTCCTATCACTTTGAATCTAATTTGATCTGATAGTCAAACTTTGGATCGTTTAGGTCCTAATTAGATTTTGATTAGATGAAATTAGATGATCGGACCCAATCTAAACCGTTGAAATATGGTATTCGTATTCTTTCTAATTATTGAAATTGATTCTGTATAGAATTATGGATGTTTGATCATGGGATATCGCGATATGATCTACGAATAGAATTTTTGGAAGAAAATTTATAGAATTATGTGGATTTATTGGAATGCGTTCGAGATAAGTAATGTTTCACTTTTTCTAGATTTATCGGTAAATTATAATGTATTCTTCTGACATGATTTGTGAAACGATGCATGAATTGGATGAATGGTATTTTGTTATGAAAATATCTTATTTGAAATGTTATGATGAAGCATGATTGAATATATTGATTTCATGATGCATTATATTGATTGATTTCGATACTACATGATTATATGTTTTATTATCGAAATTAGAATATGAAACATGATTTATGAAGAATTATGATATAAGAAACAATAAGAATTGACAACCTGACTATGTAAAGGACCCTGCCAATGGGGGCATGTACGTTGGCAATTGATTGTCCTGAGGGTTTATGTCGCCAGCGAGACCAGCGACATGTCGCCAGAGAGACCAGGGACAAACCGCCAGCGAGACCAGCGGTTCCAAAGGACATGGCTGCCAGATGATTCGCAGCCTACTGCAAGCAGATACGCGGTATTATGATCCTGCCACAGGAAAAATGTGATCATAGCTCATGATTGACGAAAAGAAATTGAAGAACAAAAGAAATTAAAATTTGGAAAGAAACTTGAATTTTCGAAAAAGAAATGAATTTGGCATGAATTATGTTGCATAATTGAAGTTGATTTCGAATTGATGAACTCTATATGCTTATTTTTATAAATGATGATTTACTTAAATACCTGATGAAATCTGTTGAAAAGTGATCATTGCTTACTGGGCTGTCTAGCTCATTACCTCCTATTTTACTGTTTTTACAGATGTTGAAGAATTAAGATGATACAAGATATAAATGGAAGAGTGATCAGAAGCAGAATCTTCATACTTTTATTTTAGGTTGAAAGGCTTATTGAATTTGATGCAAAGCCTTTGAATCGTTGTTGAATTTATTGAGATATTAAAGAAAAAGTTTAGGTCGTTATATTTTAGATTTAAATTGTTGACTAATTATTCCGCTGTTGTTTTAGGATAGTATGATAAGATGCCTTGCATGCTTATGGGAAGAATTTTCTATGAGTATGCGGTGGTTGCCATGACCCTCGATTCAAAATCTCGGGTCGGGGGTGTGACAAGATTCTACAGAAAAAGTTGTATATATAAACTGTGCACCAGCACCACTATTTATTCTATGCCTCTATTTCTCATTTATGCGATTTTTCCTAAATATCGTAAATCTATTGGACTTCGTTTAAATAATTATAAACAAAATCTGTACTCTCTCATCTGTGTTCCCATCCTATTAGACTATATTTAAAATTAAAAAAAAAAAAAGACAAAAACAACAAAACACTATATCAAGTCCACATGTTTGCTCTCTCTCTCTCTCTCTCTCAATCCCTGAACTCTTTTTTTCACTGATTTATTTTTCCTGAAACATACATTGCACATATCCAGTTACCAAAGAGGATTATTTCTATGTTGTTCCTTGGATTATTTTTCTACAAAGCATATGCACAAAGAAGCAAATTTAGCATTGAGCTGGCCGGCTACGAGGAAGGTGAACCTGGACTTCTTTTACAATCCTATATTGTTATGAGGTATTTAGCTCCACATCAATTATGAATTGGATAGATCTTGAGTATTTATAAAAGACCAAAAAATTATCCAAATAATATCTTCCGATTAGTCTTTCTAAATAAAATCTAAGATTATTATGAATGATATCAGAAAAATCTACTTCACGATCTATATGAACTAGAGAAGATTGTAACAGAGATACTTTAGGGCTAACTATAGGTCGATCGTGATATTTATGATTGGATTTGTGATACTTATGAATAGATTTGTATGGATTTGAATCTTTAGCCTAATAATGACGCTAAAACTTAAATGGAGAGTGTATACAAGAATCCGTATGAGTATATATTTAATTTCATATTAACTATGTACTATATAGATTATAAAAATTTATATTAGATTAAAAAATTTAAAACATCTTTTGGCTTACTTTTTTAAATAAGCTTCTCGATTGTTATAGCTATCTTTTGAAGTCTCTCAAATTTTGTGGAAGGATGCTCTGAGATGGTTGAATCCTCGAAACTTCAGTTGTTCTCTATTATTTGTGTTTTCCTTCCTATTGCCTTTGCCTTCCATCCAGGTCGCCGAAAATGTGTATATCATTAGATAGGGAGGGAAAGAGGAGGGAAAAAGAAAAAAAAAATGCCCCAAACCACTAAGCACACAGAAATATAAAAGTAAAACTAAAAATAAAGTTCAAAAAAGAAATAAAAGAGCCTAACCTACGTCACGTACCCAACCTATTCTCAGTAGATTCTTCTTACTTTCCAAAACCATTATTATAGTCACGTAGACATATATTAGCGTCAGGCCTAAGCAAGGTCTTTTTGACTTTCCAAATTACTCTATGCCACTTTTTTTTATTGAAAATTAGTCTAGTTGGACGCTAATAGATTTGGTGATTAAACGAGACACAAATGGTGATCTAGAATGCAGAGGTGGATCGAAACATGAGGTGCGGTGACATCTCTACTAGAGCCTGAGGTGCGGTGGATGCTACTAGGATGGGGACCCCTTCAGCTATACCTTCAGTGGATAAGGGGACATCTACAGCGATCATTTCGAGCTCCCGCACCCCCTCAGCTTTGGATGAATGAGTGCTAGACCCTCTTCAGTTTCCACTTCCGCTGCCACCCTTAAAGGGGTCAAATCGAGGTAAGAAAAGAGCTCCACGACCTTCACCTAACAGTCCCTCTTGCCGCAATGTACGCCTCAAGACCGAAGCCCACTTTGATTTTGAAAAGTTCTGTGGACTCCCAAAAAGCTTCCACGGCCAATCGTCTGGCTTCGACGACCTGACTCTCCATCCTCTTCTCAACCTCGAGAACTTCAGCTTGTGCTGTTTAACATCTTTTCTTTTTCGCAACCAAATCAGCCTCAGTCTTTATTCTTCCCTCCTCCATCTTGACCTTGTCTACCTTTGTCCTCTCCAGCTCTTCTCTCAGATGTTCGGTTGACTTGGCCTGAGCTTGGGTTTCGGCTTTTTCAATCTTCAACCTCCCTTGTGCTGCGACAAGCTTCTATTCTGCTTCTCTTGCCAAGTGAATGAAGACCACAAAGTGATGCCCCAACTAAACCGATCAAATCAAATGAGTGAAAATATAAAAAAAATAAGAAAGATCTTAGAAAAACTTACTCAGATGAAGAAAGATACAGATTCCTTCTACTGCATCCCTAGACTCTACTGGTCAAGCCTCGAAAGGTCAGGCTGGTGCAGCATCCCCTCTGGAGAACAGGCTGATGTCCCCCCTCCCTAGGGGCGGGAAGAAAAATGGGAGGGACCTCCGATCTAGGGGTAGCAACCTCTAGAGATGGCATTGGGGAAACTTCAGCTGGTGGAGGGGGCACTGAAGATGCAACCCTAGCACTCACCCCTACAAACTGTGGCTTCTTCGCGACCCCTGCAGCAACTGGGAGAGCCCCTTTCCTCTTTTACTGTTGGGTGCTCTCCCTTCGAAGCACATCAAGTTCTTGCTAGGCGCTCCCCTTTCGGAGTACTTTGAGCTCTTCTGGCCTCATCCCTGCATTGCTCCATAGTCAACAAATTAAAGACTGAAAAAGAAAAAAGCAAAGGTCAACCAAACTGACCTCCAGGATCAATCAAACTCAACCTGACATGATAGAAGACCTGCTCTGATAGCTAATCTTTCACGAGAGAAATCTTGTACTCCCATAGTAGCACAGAGCTATGAAGGTCCTCCTCCTCTAGCTTTGAAATTTGGAACACAGCGTCTCTTAGCTGACCTCAGCTCGATAGTGCTAATGATTTGAGAAAGGGATCCAAAATAAAAAAAAATCAGCCCTTCCATCCATGAATGGAGGAAGGGCCCCCCTTTATCAAAGTAAGAATACCCTTTGGAGGAGAAACATACCACCAATCCGTAGTATGCCTCTTTAGGATAAAGAAAGATCAGAAGAGAAGAATAGATGGATGGATACCAGCCAAGAAACAAGCAGCCACAAATTCGTTGATGAAGCAAAAAAATTAAGAACAAGAGAATAAGCGGAGAGGTTGAAGAAGCAAAAAACTTCTATAATGAAGAGGTGCAAGGGAAATCGAAGTCCGACCCAGAACGACTCCTCATAGAGGTCGATCCACCCCACAAGAGGGTTACCAATCCTGCCACTAATGCTTGAGAACTCCAGCTTGAAAGAAGTCAGAATCCTATATCAGGACTGAATTAAATCTAAATCCTTTGGGCCTAGCACAGACTTGACAGTGTTGAGCACGAAAGTCGATTTGACTTCATGCCCAACACCATCCCCCTCGATGCTTTTGTTCGGTGCTAGGGAATGGCTTGAGGACCAGCTCCCACCTGAGCCCTCGATGCCGACCATTGAGAATCAAAGAAAAAAGATAGAAATGAGAGAAGAAAAATGGTGGGAAGAAGTAAGAACCCACCTATCAGTCGATAAAAAAGAGTGGAGGAAGAGATTGTCAGAGAGGATGATTGACGACCTGAGGAAGAGAGAATAGAAAAACCTTCGAAAATGAAAATCACTGAGTACTCAAAGAAAAAGTGTTAAGAAAAAAAATTGCACTCTCTAAACCCTTCTTTGAGGGACAACCACGGCCCCAAATTTGAAATCACTGGCGATCGATGATCGGGCAATATTTGGCACTCCATCATTGGCCGGCATAAGTCTAGAAACAACCCATTATGAGAAGCTCCAAAAATGAAGCATGCCGCCCTTCGAATCTCATGAAAATTGGCCCCTTCTCTCTAGCTATTAATGCCAAATGATGCCGCAACCTATTTTTTGAAAAGATGCCTCCTTGACTTCAAACGGATGCATGCCCTCTTGTTGCTTATTGTACTCCCATCCTCTGAATCATCTAAGCTTTGGTATCGGGAGTAAGGAGCATATGTTGGGGAGAAAGTCTGATTAGTGAAAAAAGTCTCAAAGAAAGAAGATCACTGTGCCATAATTGCAGCAGGTCAATCACCAAGCTGTTGACATGAAGCTTTCCACCAAGGACTTGGAAGCAGTAACTAGAAAAAGAAAAGTTGATGTTGTCGAAGAGGAGAAGGAAAAGAAAAAGCTTGGCGGGGAAAGGTATCCCATCTAGACCGAAGCATGCCTTCATCTATGATAGGGCGGACCCGATCCCTAGGAGATCGGTGTCGCCTTGTCTGTTCTGATCTTTGCGACAAATATGTCACCCAAAGATACGAACCTTTTTTTTGGTCGATCCTTGACTGCTTACTTCGGAGGATGATCGAGGATCGGATGGACGTACTCTATCTAGAATCCAAGATGAAAAACACCAATCAATTCCCTCTGTGCAGACCTATCCCACTTTGCTGTCCAATCGCATCACTCTACCTTATTAACTGCTTATCGATCAGATCTATGTCACATCACTATCCCCTCCATAGTCAACTGTGTGTCAAGTAAATTTATGACTACTGTCAGAGGCATTTAAACACACCCCATATGATCCCATATGATGGTACAAAGTCAAAATGACCCCTTGTCCTCTCACCTTTGACTTTAATCCCCCCATGTTTGGAGGAGGGGTCCTAACAAAAGTCACAGTATCAATCCCTATCTCGACTACTGGCTCCGGCATCTTACCGATCCAAACACTAGCCAACCTATCCCAAGGTGACACATAGGCACCAGGCACAGAGCCAAGGGAAGTCCGACTGGCCGCCCTTAGAGATTTTGAGTCAATTCTTACTCTTAATCGGTCTCTAAATCATTCACTATTACAACTTATCAGGCCCAGGGAGATTGATTTTTACTTCCTCGAGCTCCATGCAGCAAGCAAAACCAATCCTTGAGTCGCATCGAGCCTCACTTATCTGACCCTCTGTTGACTTCGGATGGTACATTCTAAAGGATCTTCCAACACTCTCCTTCCAGCCACCAATCCTTGCCGCTATCAGTTAATGGATGGATCGATCCGGACGAACCGACTGATATTCCTTACTGACACCATCTGGCAATAAGGGCATCCGCAAGCTCCCGAACTTCGACATATTGAATGATGGCCCTCCATCTAAAATACGGGTCAAGATATACTAATTATGCTTTTTGTCTACATGAGTCAAGTCAAGGTATACCATCCCACATCACCATTCCACTTGTAACCTGTGCGTCAACTGAGCCTACGTCACATCGACTCCCCTACTGACTGCACACTAAGCAAAGGCCCGCTCACTGTCGGGATGCACGACGTGACTTGTACGGCCCATCATGGCCAAGTGGCCCTGAATGACTTGTTATCCTTTGACCCTCAGCCTCATCCCCTCTATAAGTAAAGGTGAGGAGACCCCTCGAGTATGCATTCATAGACTGGCCTAAAACTCTTGCTTTACCAGCTCTCTCCCCCTCCTTCTCTGTTGTGCTAGATTTTTGATTTAATTGTTGGAAGGTTCCCGCCAAAGCCAATTCCGGCAGGGACTTGTTTCGCAGAGGGTGTTCCTCTAATGGTTTTTGTCTTGCTCCAGCTGGCCCTGGCAACGGTCAAGAATCTTCCCCAACAATACCTTATCCTCGTTTCCACATGCAAGTCATTACTCTTTTATAGAGTCCACTTAAAGAAGAGCTACTGAAGGAAAGTTACTGAAATTGTGAAGGATGTATTATTGATTTAAATTGATATAACTTTTCTAGTACCTAGCAACTAAGTAATTAACCTGTAATGGTCACTTGGTGAGATCTTAACATTCATTCTTCACTAACTAATTTACACAACTCTTAGCTTCTGTAACAGCAAGATAAATGATCGTTATACTAGTTAAAGTACCATGAGTAGCTTTTGGTTAACATAAAATCACCGGTATTGATGATTGGTCTTAATTTTTTTAGTTATAATTTAGGAACATTGATATGGTATGTTTAAGGAATATAATATTAAAGTTATTATTATATTTTGTTACATTTTTTTAGTTTATCTACCCTCTCTGCATCCACTTGCAAAATAGAGTCAAAAGCAAGTTTCTCCTCTCATGGGATTTTTTTTCTCCCTTGGCAGATGAAACTTTGAGTCTTATGTTAGTCTTATAAAATGATAATCCTTCTTTCCCAAAGATGCCTTAAGCAATAGTCTGGCAAGCAAACCTCTTTTTATTTGCTACTATCTTATTATCCAAAATTTCTCAAGAGTGATGATTGTCATTGATCTGCACCACCTTAAGAATTATAATTGTTATAATGTAAAAGATTTCTGTTGGTGCGAAAAATTGTTCGGCGTCAAGATATTGGAGTTGATGACAAGATAGGCCTCCTGGGCTGCAACCTACAACAAAGTCCAAACCGAAGATGGCTCCGGTAAGGATCTTCCAACGCTTAAGTCAAAATCTCGTCCAACAGAATGAAGAGCATGAGAGGCAGAATGATTACGTACTTTTTTTGGAAGTCTTCTTTTGATCTCCTTTATAGAGAAGAGTTGGAGCTTTAATTGGCAAGTTTATTGGCACGATCCCGCACGATTAGAATATGATTCGTTGGATACGAAATTGTCGATCGATATTTCTAGGATGTAGCGATTGTGGTTGCCTTATCGGTCCAGTAACAACTGTTGTCTGACAGGTGCTGTATTTTGAATGAAGTTGCCAACTTGAGCATTGTGAAGGTGAGGAATGGTCGGCGACAACTAGAGGTCAGTCGCCTTGTGCCATCGCCAAGATCTGTTTCACAATGTATGAATGGTCGGCTAACGAGGAATCTTCAATGATGACTTGTAGGGGTCACTGAGTCACCATCGATGAGCAAGGCTCTAGTCGGACAGTCTCAAGGGACTAATCGATGGAAGACAATAACCGACCTTAGATCGGTAGAGAAAGCAGTGGCCAACCTTGAGTCGGCGAAGGCTCTAGCCGATAGGCCTATCAAATATAGTCATTTTAGGCTCTAGGCCTTTTCGCAAATTCGATCTGTACAAAATTTTTCTTAAAAATTTCTATTCTTTTTTAATTTTTTTAATGATTTCTTGACTTTTATATATAAATCTTTAAGCTTTATATTATACTATTGATTTTGGTATAGCTTCAAATTGAATCTTATCTTATATTGCTTCGACTTTTATTCTGATATTGAATAAAAAGTAGTCCTATGGTGTTGATACATCAGTGTTTCTTCTCCCCCTTTTTCTTTTTGAGTTGAGTTAAATCCCACGGGAAAGCTTCTACCCTCTTTCTTTTCTAAAATCCCTATGGTGAGCAATCTTTGATAAACCAAAGGTTTTGTTTTCTTGCTTTTTCTTTTCAGTTTGAAAGCTATTCTTCTATTTAACAAAAAAGCTATTTTCTCAAAATTACTTTTTCTTTTTTTTCTTCTTTTTGATACATGAAAAAGGGCTGAGCCAAATCTATTGCTAAATGGATTGGACAGTGTATTTTCATTACCTTTGTATATTTTTTAAGGATTCGCTCATTATATCTATTTTGATTGGAAAGAAAAAAGATTTTCTTCAACCTGCTCAATTCGAATCTCATAAAGAAAAAGATAAAAGAAGAAAAGAATATTCAAAAGTAGGGCTTAAATCTCTTTTCTTTTCTTTCGATTTTTTTCATTGATTAAAAATGAAAAGGCTAAGCCAAATCTATTGCTAAATCGATTGAGCAGTTTGTTTTTATTTTCTTTGTATATTTATGAAGGATTTACTCATTTTATCTGATCTGATTGTGGAGAAGAAATATTTTTTAAATCCCTTCAACTCGAATCTCACAAAGAAAAAGATAAAAAAAGAAGAGAATTTTCAAAAGTAGAACTCCAATCCATTTTTTTTTTTTTTTTATTTATTAAAAATAAGATATATATTCTCTATTTATAATAACGAGGTCCATTTTTATACAAATTGAGTCAGATTCCTCTTTTAATTCTAATGAAACTATTTTACCTGAAATAAATACATATAATAGAAATAAGTTAGAAAAGGCTAAACTCTTCAAGAGATAGATCTCAACTTTTACATTAATTTTATCTTTTATTATTTTATTAAATTTTTTTTAGATTGAAAGCTACGCTCAGTCAAAATCTTATCTGAAAGAAAAAATTTTGAATTGACCGACCTATTTCAGATCCTAAACAAAAGAATTTTGATTTGATTGCTAGAGGCATGCCCCATCGACAAAGGCATCACATCATAGTTCTTAAAAAATTATCCATTCTTAAGAAAAAAAGATTATCAAAATCGGATGTTGTATGACCAAGTTATGCTTCTGGAAGTTTGGCTTGTTATCTAGCTTCCCGATGTGGTGGATTTTGCTCTTGGACCATATCTAGCTCTATCCGTAATGGCCAAAGTGGTCTACATCAGTTTCGAGGATCCTCTTAGGTCAATATCTTGGGACTACGAAATGTTACATGGCTTACATATAAGGAGGAAAATCAAATCTAAAATGGAGATTATAATCTAAATCTTAGTCCAGTTTTTCTCTTTCTTAATTATAAACACATTAAAATAATAGTTGGTTCAGTTTGCAAAACTTAGCCATTAATCTTTGAATATTTACCCCATAAGTAATTCAATATTATGAATTAACGGTATTATGGTATAGAAGAGAAGGCATCATTAGTCCCATATTAATTGTGAGTCAAGGGAGACTCTGTCTTATATAAGAAGGAACCATTCTTTCCACATGAAGCATTTTTTGAAGGATAAAATCGTAAAGCCCATGGGTCAGAGCAGACAATACCTCTTGTACCAACCTACGAGTCCTTAACCGCAACAGTGACACACTAAATAGGAGACTATCCTTGCAACTATGGGCTCCTCCCATCCGTACACCAGTAGTAAAAATAAGGAGGATATATTCCGTCCGTATATAGACTCCCTCTTGAGTGGAGGCCTATATTGTGGTGTAGAAGAGACAATATCATTAATCCTATATGGTTGTAAATCAATGAGACTCTTGACTTATACAGGAAGAAATCATCCTTTCCACGTGAGGTATCTTTTGAAAGTCAAAACCATGAGATCCATAGGCTAAAGTGAATAATACTTCACGTGTCAAGCCACAAGCCCTTGGCCGTAATAAATGGTATTAGAAATCTACAAGTGAACAACAGGAAAAGGACCTGCAAGGATCTGAATGAAATTATATAAAGCTGAAGGTCAACATGGATAGAGCCAAACCTGGTTCTTCTGGTAAGACATTGGGAGCGAAAAGAGCAGGGAAACTTCGGTATACGGGGAAAGATGCATTCTTATTGGGGTTCATCAAGTACAATGTGATGACCAAATGAGGAAGCATGTAGAGGGACAACAGGGAGCACATATGCTACAATTAATGAATCAAAATGGGGTAACAGATATTCTTTCTTCGAAAGTGGATGGCTACTGTTTAATTATGAAGAATATCAGTTATCTTGCTTCAAATAATGCTCTCTGCTGCTTCACATTACTGCTTCATCTGTCATTGCAATATGGTTCCTTTTCGCCTGGGTGATTTCTTGACCATGCTGGACTGTGCCATGGCCTCAGTGGTTCAAAAATGGGGCAGTATAGCTTTCTTATTTTCTATAATCAGCAAGATCCATGGCTTTATCAATACTTGCAGATTATTTTATACCTATGGGGTGCCTAACTAGATTATTCATCTAAATTTGGTCTTCACACTGGGGCATTCGACTCTTGGCATTTTTTATTTTTCTGATTAATCTCTTGGCATTTGTTTCTGCTGTACTTTAATATCTCTGTATGCTGTAGTACCTCTCTGGTTATTGGGGTTTTTAGTTCTGCAGGTTTACTTTTTCTTGTTCACGTAGCTTAATTTGCTCTCTTCCTTCTTTGGCCTACTTCTAGATGATTGTATCAGAGACTATTCTTCTCCTCTCCAAAATTTACTTCCAATAAATGAGATTATGCACTTCTACCAAAAAAATAAAATAAAGTAAATAATGTATATTAGATTGTCTTTCAAATTTTTAAATGTAATATTCTTAATTTCTCTCTTTACGAGATTCTACCGAAAAAGTTGTATATATAAACTGTGCACCAGCACCACTATTTATTCTATGCCTCTATTTCTAATCTATGCGATTTTTCATAAGTACCGTAAATCTATTGGACTTCGTTTAAATAATTATAAACAAAATCTGTACTCTCTCATCTGTGTTCCCATCCTATTAGACTATATTTAAAATTAAAAAAGAAAAAGACAAAAACAACAAAACACTATATCAAGTCCACATGTTTGCTCTCTCTCTCTCTCTCTCTCTCTCTCTCTCTCTCAATCCCTTGAACTCTTTTTTTCACTGATTTATTTTTCCTGAAACATACATTGCACATATCCAGTTACCAAAGAGGATTATTTCTATGTTGTTCCTTGGATTATTTTTCTACAAAGCATATGCACAAGGAAGCAAATTTAGCATTGAGCTGGCCGGCTACGAGGAAGATGAACCTGGACTTCTTTTACAATCCTATATTATTATGAGGTATTTAGTTCCACATCAATTATGAATTGGATAGATCTTGAATATTTATACAAGGCCAAAAAATTATCTAAATAATACCTTCCGATTAGTCTTTCTAGGTAAAATCTAAGATTATTATGAATGATATCAGAAAAATCTACTTCACGATCTATATGAACTAGGGAAGATTGTAACAGAGATACTTTAGGGCTAACCATAGGTCGATCGTGATATTTATGATTGGATTTGTGATACTTATGAATGGATTTGGATCTTTAGCCTAATGATGATGCTAAAACTTAAATGGAGAGTGTATACAAGAATCCGTATGAGTATATATTTCATTTCATATTAACTATATACTATATAGATTATAAAAACTTATATTAGATTAAAACATTCAAAACATCTTTTGGCTAATTTTTTTTTAAATAAGCTTCTCGATTATTATAGCTACCTTTTGAAGTCTCTCCAATTTTGCGGAAGGATGCTCTGAGATGGTTGAATCCTCGAAACTTCAGTTGTTCTCTATTATTTATGTTTTCCTTCCTATTGCCTTTGCCTTCCATCCAGGTCGCCGAAAATGTGTATATCATTAAATAGGGAGAGAAAGAGGAGGGAAAAAGAAAAAAAAAACGCCCCATACCACTAAGCACACAGAAATATAAAAGTAAAACTAAAAATAAAGTTCTAAAAAGAAATAAAAGAGCCTAACCTACGTCACGTACCCAACCTATTCTCAGTAGATTCTTCTTACTTTCCAAAACCATTATTATAGTCACGTAGACATATATTAGCGTCAGGCCTAAGCAAGGTCTTTTTGACTTTCCAAATTACTCTATGCCACTTTTTTTATTGAAATTTAGTCTTACCCAGCTACTTGGCCGAGACCGTTTGAACATCCTAGTCTAGTTGGACCCTAATAGATTTGGTGATGAAACGAGACACAAATGGTGATCTAGAATGCAGAGGTGGATCGAAACATGAAGGGTTCGCTTTCTTCGTGATAGGGCTAGGAAATAATTATGGTGTCGGCAGCTAAATAATAATTTGTTCTGGCATTGAACTCAAGTTGTTGGTGATATCCTATAAAAGACAATTATTTGCAACCAGTCCCTTCCAAGCAGCAGCATAAATCGTGGATCTTGCTCCACGAAATCATTGTCACAAATCGATGTTAGATAAGATTCCTTTTCATTATCGTACTCATTGAAAGAAAAAATAATTCAAAGTACCTTGTCAAACCAAAGAAGATTGACATTATTGTTCAAAATGTTAAAATAAAAAATTATAATGCCAAGAAGGTCCACGAGGATACTGGGCTAGCTGCAAAGATGATTCGGATTGTATCTTTTGCACAAAAAGATAATTGATCTTCTTTCGCAATTTTGACTATTGAGTCGAGCTCTACAGAGATCTTAAAGCATTCTAAACTCATTTATTTATTCATCTAAACAGATCTTAAAATGGCCATTGCAAGATCAGACGGTGGGATTCGCATGGAGGAAGGTGAATTTTTTTTTTTTGTGCAAAAGATAGGACCCATCTCCGCAAAGATGTCCCTTTGAATGGTAGCCTCTGTCCAGCCTCAATTGACAGAGGAACTACCCATCCTAGTACAGTGGAGTTGAGCCTAGGAAAGAAGATGAGATGTGGTGGCAAAGAAAACACCATAATTGTCATCAGGTTGGGACTCCACCGTGACTTTTGAACTAGCTTATAACCTCCATATAATGCATGAGATATAATTTTATTAAAATAATATTTAATTTTATTTATTTATTTTATTATATTTATTTCAATATATATTTTAAAAATATCTCATAATTCTTGCACAACAAGAGGTATATTTTTTTTCTTAAAAAAAATTATACTAGAATAATGTTGTATATCATATTCTAATAATTGATAACTAATTTTTTTTTAGCAGATTGAAACAAATGAAGATGGATCATATTCTAATAATTGATAACTAAATTTTTTTTAGCAGATTGAAACAAATGAAGAATGGATACTCATGTCAAATCCACGGCTTGTAATAGATAAATGTATCAAATAGAAGCTCTACCAACATAGAAGTCTCTGTTTTAATGTGTGTATATATATATATTAGATATCATAATAATACGTATCAGGTTGCATATAAACAGTTATTGGATCTAATTCAATAGCTAATGTTTGATATGGCTCACATATAGTTAATCATTGAATCAAGTTCAAATTGATTTTGAATAATCTGCAAAGAGCCATCTTGGAGGATGAAGGGGAGAGCAGTGGTAGGCAACGAGAATGGCTCCTCGAGGCTATGCATAACATTAGATGCGATTTTTTTATAAAATATATTTTATTTTATTAATTTATTAATATCTATTTCATATATATTTTAAAAATAATAAAAAAATATATTTAGTGCATAATATAGGTTATAAGTTATTTATAAGTTGTTTTATTTTTTTAAATTTTAGGTTCCTCACGAGTCTCTTGCCGCCACTCATCCTTGAGAGGCTCTTCGACAGTCAGGATCTCATCTGAATTGAGTGTATTGATATCCACTCGCACATTTGCGATCTAGACCTCGATTCTACTCTGGAGGCCTATGCCATCTTCAAGGGTAAGATTGTCAGATGCGCCATCCTCTTCATCGGCTAGTGCGGCACTAGCAAAACTATCATTGTCATGGGCCTCGCTAAGTTTTTTGACCAGAAGATTTCTTTCACTATAGTCTCTTGCTTCGAGCTTTTCTCCCCCAGGATATCTAAGACCAAAGTCCTCACCCAGGCTTTTCACCTATTTTGCTCTTTGCCTCCGAAGCTCGCTCTCTTCTCCCTTTTTTGTTGCTACAGTGAAGCTCAATATGCTCTCAGAGAATCAAAACATCATATTTGATCATTTGCTCTGACATTTACGCAGTTTGTTTTGGATCTTTTATCTTTTATCATAGATAACAACTGTTATTTTTAATTATTATTTATTTAAATAAATCGAACTCATTGGGATCTACCTCTATTGATCCATATCTTTTTTTAATTTTTTTTCAAATATATGCATAATGAATGATATAAATAATCAACAATCATACTTTAATTATTATTTATTTAAATAAATTTAATATTTTTATATTTTATTGTAAGGATGTTAAATAGATATTGAAAATCGGATCCATTGAAATCTACCTCTATTTATCCATATCTTTTTTTTTTTAATTTTTTTTTAATATATTCACAATGGATGATATAAACAGTCAAGCACCACACTTGTATATTCTTTTATATTAAATTAATTTAATTTTTAAAAAAAAATATTTTGGTTGATATTTAATGAATATAAAAATTATGTTAGCATTATAAACTAATATTCATTATATAGACGTGTTGATCCCATTTATTTTTATAAAGTGTTAGAATAAATTCATCAATAGTTTTTCCAAATTTGATAATTTTAAAATCTTATTCAATATAATATTCACATCTTTCTATTTTAATTCTTAATTTTTAATATCAGTTTAAAAAAATAATAATATTTGATGCATTGAAATCCATCAGGCAGTACTGGATAATATCAATAAGAAATTTTTTTTTTAATATGAGAATCTATTGAAATGAAGTTTTAAAAAGGTTGTGAATGGAGAAATTAAATATTTTTTTCAAGACAAAATCACATCCCATATGATTATAAGCTAGTCTAATATAATGATTATTATATTATATATTTTTTTTTTAGAGCTTGAGAATAGGAGAAAATTTTATAGATATTTTTTTTTAACTATAGATATTTTTTTTTAATGAAAAATACTACTGCACATTAATTTTTATATTTTTTTATAATTTTTAATATTTTTATAGCAACTCTTACAATCCTGTGAGTCATTATATTATATAAAAAGGAATCCAATATGGTAAATTGAATGGGAGATGACGTTTACCAACTCGCTTAGATTTGACAACTATTTTACCACAGTTGATATTTAAATAATTTTTAAATTTTTATATATTTTATTATTATATAAAATTTTTATTTTATTAAATTTCTAGCCAACCAAAGATTTACTTCGAGAACATCCGTGGATTGATTCGAGACGGCAATCTTGAACGACAAATTCATGAACTCATATTCGTGCTCTCCTTCGCCACATATCTCGAAGGAGAAAAAAAAGAGAGAGACATAATGGATGGCATATTGAGAGAAAACTAATACGTAACGAACGAAAGCTTCTTCATTGAGAGATCTTCATTTTAATATATATATATATATATATATATATTAAATTAAATATAAATTAAAAAAATTAGTTAGGTTGAGATATATTGTACTATTTGGGTTAGTTAGGCTAGTTGGGCTAACATGGGTTGTTTTGCTTTTTGACAGAAAGTATGGATTATTTTGATCTTGGAATATTCATCATTTCGTTGATTGATTGGGCTTATTAGTTTTTTCTCTCTTTTTATTTTCTTTCTCTATAAATTTTTTTCTTTCCTCTGGTAGATTTAGGTGATCCAAATGACCACCTTTTTTTCTCATCAAAAAAAGAAGGAGAAGAAAACAAAAAAGAAAAAAAAAAAAAAAGTCACTCTAACTGGGTTGCAACTAAAACATATCCTACAATGACATACATCTATGGTGCATTATTAACATTCAATTCAACAACCAAGCTCTCTCCTCTCTCAAATCTACTCAATAGGTGATTCTACATTGTCATGATCAGGAATAAACATTGCATTGTTATATACTTATATGATGGGTTAGCATATACTTGCAGCATCCATATAAATAGAGAATGATCCTTCTGTAGTGTGCAATTTGCACCATGAGATACTGTGCAGTATTTAACAGCCATCATTAAAAGATGAACAGCCATCAAACAATGCGGTCTTATATATCATATACAGCGCATCTTGTTCGAGGGCTATTCATCTTCTGAGGGAGGACATCAAATCTTGTGTAATTCTGTGGTGCAAACAGTAATATCATGTGAAATCTTAATCCATATATGTCAGTCTAATTGCACCTTCTGTGTTATGACTGTTGCAGAGCCAAAGCTCTTGCTTGCTATGGTATGTTCATCGGATGATTTTCTTATGGTTAATGCCTTAGTTGGGTGCACATCATGTCTATCGCAAGACCCACATACTATTTGAAATTTTGAAGAGATGCGCAGCAGCACTGTTGCTCTCATGGCCCATGTGCTATATGGTGGATACACATAATGTCACATTGCCAAGATGGAGAGTCCAACTTAAAAAAAATAAAATTAAAAAAAATGGGACTTTTGAAATCTGGCATGAATTCCTCAGTCCCAGGATCATAATTATACTTTCCTTTTTGCAAATATATATACCATGCATCCATACGTACCCTCAAAGTACATCTACTAAACTAAATAATATACTTATCAAATACATCTTAACGTACCATTTGGGACCATAATCTTCCAACAAATACTCTTTATAGACTACACCAAGTGCATGAGAGGTGCCAAGAGTATCCTCCAATTCGCATTATTGTACAGCAAGTGCAACGAGATCATACTTTATAATGGCCGTTTGTTCTAACCTTACACATGATGCTAACAGTTTGAGCTTCCTCCCAAGCCCTCAGTGGGTGACAGCACCACGTGATGGACCCTTCACTTCAAAAGCAAGTGCTGGTGGAGGTCAGCAGAGTGGCCTCATTTCCACGCAAACGGCCGAAAACCCTCCCGTCCCATCCACAAACTAACCCACTCAGAACTTACCCAATATTTTACACCCAAAAGTTAAAGCCAGATACCAATAATGACACCCTTTGACGTCCCAGCCCCTTCTCCCCACCACCCTAAAATCCTCCCCATTTCCTCCACCATTCCACAAACCTCACCTGCTCCCATCTCTCTCTCTCTCAAGTTCCCAAAGCTCAAACCATGAAGAGAAGTAGAATAATAGAGTAGGAAGAGATGGAAGGAAACTTGCAGCAGGTTAACAGTAATCCATCTCTTGTTGCAATTGGTGTTGATGATTCCAAGGAGGAGGAAGAGGAGCACGTGAGGGTGGTTGGACCGGGTTCGGACCGCACGAAGAGGGACGAGTGGAGCGAGGGGGCGGTGGGGAGCCTCTTGGACGCGTACGAGGCCAAATGGGTGCTCCGGAACCGGGCGAAGCTTAAGGGTCAGGACTGGGAGGACGTGGCCCGGCTCGTCTCGGCCAGGTCCGGCTCGACCCGGCCGGCCAAGACGCCGACCCAGTGCAAGAACAAGGTGGAGTCCATGAAGAAGCGGTACCGGTCCGAGTCGGCCGCCGGGGGCGGCTCCAGGTGGCCGCTCTTCGCCCGGCTCGACGGTCTGGTCCGCTGCCGGGCCCCGACCACGGCTTTGGTCTTGGTCGACCGGCCGCCGGAGAGGCCCACTCCGTCGTCACACTCGCCGGAGCCCAACGGGAGAGCCGTGGCAGAGCAGGTGCGTAACGTGATGAAAATAATAATTTGATACAAAGATAGTATGATAAGCTACAGATTTGACTCGGTCCAATAATTTAGCTTGAGAGTGGGCATATTTTATGTTAACTTCTATTGAGTCAAAAAGTTCATAGCCATAACAATATAATATTTGATTGCTGATGGTTTATTTTGATCAAGAGATAAAACCAAGCACAGAAGTGTCCTATGGATTCAGGAAAATTATAGTAAACATTGTAATGATAAGAAGTCAAGTATCATTGCAGCCTTGGCTAAAATTCTATTTCCAAGCCTAGCTCCATCTCCAGGGGAGTCTATGCTACAAAGAGAGGGAATGAGTCAACAACAAAAGAACACCTGGTGATTTATCAAGTTATTTAAGTAAAAAAATTAGAAGTATTATGTATATCTCGACTCACAGAAATTGCGACAATGAAATCTCTACAAATTAAAGCCATTTGTTGCCGTTTTAGGTGGCCTGCAACTCCAATTACCGCACTTGAATCTTCAATCTACCCAATTTTAGGCCACATCAAGCCATTAAAGTTAAAAAAAAGGGGCAACATGGGGTTAGTGCTATTGGTCAAAATCCCTCAAGGTAAATATGTTTGTTTGAGAGAACCATAAAAGTTATTGCCTTTGAAAAATGGCAGCACAAATTAAAGAATTACCTTGTTAATTGCAATTGAAAGATGGCTCACACATGAGAAGCCTGGAATGACCTGTTCATGCATCACCTAATTCTTTATTCTACTATGCTATAGAAACTAGTTTTAGGAATCAAAAAATGTGAGATGAACATGGCATGTCTTTTTTCATCATCATGACATCGGCCGATATCGCAAGCATTTTCTTGCATTGCTTATGATAAAATGATATGCTACTAATTTAGCATTTGCATTTAACAAGATTAGGAAAGTAAGTCTTTCCTAATTTTGTTTAGGGAGAGATCTCCTAATCATTGTTGCATGATCCAATATAATATCCCCTCTTACTTGCGCCAGGCTGAATGTGAAGAAACCAAAGGCAAAGAACATGTCAGCGAGATTCACAAGGAGGAGCATTGCAACATGCAACCATATGATCCTTGTGATGGAAAACAACAAATAAATAACAAGAAGAAGAGGAGGATGAGGAAGAGGGAAGAAAGTTGGGAGGTGATGGAGAGCATACAATGGCTAGCTGAAGTGGCATTGAGGGTAGAGCAAGGGAGAATGGAAGCTATGAGGGAAGTAGAAAGAATGAGGGCCCAAGCAGAGGCAAAGAAAGGAGAGATGGACTTGAAGCGAATTGAGATAATTGCCAACACTCAGTTGCAGATTGCAAAGCTCCTGATTGGGAATGATGATAATGTTGATTCGGCTTTGAGAATTGGGAGGGGTAGCTGAAAATTCTCATCAAGAGGTGTGTAGATTCTTCTATGATAATGTTCCTGAAGAAATTAGCTATATTACCGGCGAGGACTTCTAAATGGAATCTATTGATGGTTTGGTGTCATGGCTGTATCTAATTAAATGTGAATCAACCATCAAGTAGGAATATAGAAATTATCCATGTCTCTTGCAACGAAACTTTCACTGTCCAATCCTCTGTTGTTAAGGCAAGAAACAAGTCGAATCACTCTCGTATTCAACCTACCACAACATTTTAAAAGAGAGAAAAAAAAGAAAAGAAAATTCCTGTTCGCTTGACCTATGGGATTAAATTGTGTCTACATCCTAGATTTGGTTTCTATATAATTTTGAGTTTGGATCTCGAAGAACTGTGTATTTGATCTTAGTCCAAACTTGACTAATTACAGAAATTATATTTCAATGTCAACAAGACTAAATTGCAGCTAAAAAGACTTGGCATATCTTGAAGATACGGTAGTCTTGGCACTCCAAACTCTAATTGCATGGTTTCGTACTTGTATCATAATACACAATTTTCATGAACTTCGGGAATCATTATAGGACTGCAGGCTACTTTGGCTCCACTAATTTACTATCTTGTGAAAGAACTCAAACAAAGGAGGTTTTGACAGGATCATCTTAACTTCTCATAAGGCTTGAAATGATATATGAAAAATCAGAGTAAAAAAAAAAATTACAACTGCTCCCCTCTATTTTCTTTATAAAAAATAAAAACAATAAAATAATTTTTAAAAAAATACTCAGTCCACTGCTGTGAATTACCACCTTAACCTTCCATAAGTTTACCGTAGAAAAATCACTTCACATGATTCTCTTGACAAAATATAAATTTTAGTTGTCTTTCTGCCAATAGTTGTTTTCATGCCTAGTAATGGAGGGTTGAAAGATAACATTTCAGTCTTGTGTGGACACACAAATACAATCGATGTACATCTTCTTCTCATGTGGGAAAAACTTGAAGAAATAAAGATACATCATGCATGATGATGAAAAGGTTCGAGGGATTAGGTTTCAAGTGGGTGTCCAATCCAAACCTAACCTAAGTTGTATTTGATTTGTAATTGTTGGGATAAACTGACCGATCTTCATAAACTGATCAATCTCCAGTGCAGACTGACCGACATCCAATTCTGGCCCCACAAACAGATGATCTTGAAAGTGACTATCGATCGAGTATCGACTAAATAGGCTGACACTATCCTCAACCGACCAATCGAACATCCCTCACCGACTCCGAATCGGTAAACGGCCGATGTTCGGATTCTACAGATAACAGACTACTTCGGTCGTCAGTATTTCAGAGTTACTAACCAACGGTCGACCCCCGATGCATAGTCGGCCGACTTATATCATAACCGTCACGGACGGTTACTCCACTGATATCGTGGCGTAATCCATGGAGATTAATAACTCACTACGAGATTACCGTTTTGTGATTCTACGCCACCAAATACGGGATCATATCCGACGGTTACGATCATCTACTCTATAAAAAGGGGGGTAAGACAACAGTTTTGGTAAACCAATTTTTATACGCTGAGCTCTATCTCTATTCTTATACTACTGTTGCCCAGTTTCTCCTTCTAACTTAGGCATCGGAGGGTCCCCACTGGAGATAACTCCAGTCAGTGTAGACTTCATTTTGCATGTGCTCGTTCCCGACGAACAGGCGATGAGGGGATTGACAACAACAGATTGGTGCGCCAGGTAGAGGGAGACAGCGAAAACTCGCAATGACGAGAATCAGAACTCAACAATCAACGGCAATCGAATCGGCGAGATACTCTTCCCGCCGGAAAGAAATCCTTTCTCTGCCTCCAGTAGCAGAGCCCAGTTCTCCACGTCCCGTGGTTACCACAAACGCTCAGATTGCTGCGATCGTACAACAAATGATTGTTCTCATGGAGGCAGTCAAAAATCTCCAACAGCAGTAAACCCAACCACCATAACTGTCGGTAGAGCAACCGGTGGCACATTCAGCGCCTTCCAAGCATAGCCACCGTCATCCGCAACGATCTCCGTCTCCTTCATCAGAGCGGCAATCTTGGCTCTCTCAACGGGATAAGCAGCGGCACTCGTGGCACTCTCGACATGCCACCCACCATTCACGGTGCCCTTCTTTCTTAGTTAGATCGAGCAAGAAAGGGAAAGTAACCGCAAACACCGTCTGTCTCTCCCTCTAATTCATCAGGAGGATCAACCTCTGGAGTCTCCCACCACCAACGGCTTGAAGACTATGAACGTAAGTTTGAGAAAATCGACTGCTGACTCGTTCAGCTCCAGACGGACGGTCAGAAATCGTCAAACAACTTCGATTTCTATACCGCCCAGCCTCTTTCCTGACTTATCTTGGACGAACCAATCCCGACTCGGTTCAAGATGCCGCATGTGGAGCCCTATGACAGTTCTACCGACCCAATCGATCACCTCGAGAGCTACAAGGCTCTCATGACAATCCAGAGAGCAACCAACGCCCTCTTGCGCATCGGCTTCCGACTACACTTTGGAAAGCTGCTCGGGTCTGATACTTTGAACTTCGGTCGAGAAACATTCACTCCTTCGAACAGTTGGAATATTCTTTCGTAGCCCATTTCAGCACCAGTCAGAAGCCGCCACAAACCTCGAATAGTCTCTTTTTGATCAAACAATGAGAGACCGAAACACTCCAAAATTTCGTGGTCTGATTCAACGCGGCCACGCTTGAGGTCAGGGACCTTAACGAAGACATGGCCATATCAGCCATGAAGAGATAACTGAGGGGGTCCCAATTTACGTACTCACTGGATAAAATCCTCCCTCGGACGTATGCTGAACTCTTAGAATGTGCATACAAATACATGCGCACGGACGAAGGAGCTTCTAACCGACGCCAGACAAAAAACAAAGGTCAAAAGAAAAAGCAAAAGAAGAGTGGGGCTCCGACCGAAACAAGTAGGCCCCCATCCAATAAGCGAGCCTCATCCCGACGATGGAGTCCGAGGCCCACACAGAACTGGTATTATTCCTATACCCCTCTCTCTGCTCTTCGTGCACAGATCCTCATGAAAATCGAAGGGACGGAATATCTACGACACCCTCCATCAATGAAAGTGAGGAACCGTGATCGAAGGAAGTATTGTCGGTTTCATCGAGACCACGGCCACGACACCGAACAATGCATCCAGCTCAAGGATGAAATAGAAGTCCTGATACGACGTGGCTACCTCAAAAAATATAGGAGGAAGCCGCCGTCAACTCCCTTCAGATCGACAATCCCAAACGACTGAGGAAGCTGTGAATAACCAACCGACCGTGGGAGTCATCAAGATGATCACCAGATGGCTGGATCAGGGGGCAACTTCCGACAAGGAATTAATGAAGCGACCAAGACTCCATGATGTAATAACCTTCTCAGAGGAAAATGTTCGGAGAATTCAAACTCCCCACGATGACGCTGTTGTTGTTTCAGCAACAATAGCGAATTATGATGTAAAAAGGATACTTATTGATAATGGAAGCTTAACTGACGTTCTGTTTTACTCGACCTTCTTCTGAATGAAATTATCGATTGACCGACTCAGAAAAATCTCGACACCGTTAGTCAGCTTCACTGGAGATGCAATCACAGTGGAAGGACAAATCATCCTCCCCCTAATCGCTGGGATTGAACCACAACAAAGCACCGTCTTCATAACCTTTATGGTCATCCGAGTATCCTCAACCTATAACGCCATACTCGAAAGATCCAGACTAAATATCCTGAGAGTGATAGTCTCGACATACCACCTGTTGGTCCGATTTTCAACCAAAAATGATGTCAGAAAAATACACGGAGATCAACAACTTGTCCGACGCTGTTTCACAATCTCCGTCCAGAACAATAAACCTGAGGACTCCTTGCCAGCCGACAAATTAGGCCAAAGGGAGAATCAGGAAAGGGTGAGCCTGCCAAACAGTTGACTTCCATCCCGATAATAAAAAATCTCGAGCAAATGATCCGAATCGGGTCACAATTGTCCGACTCGGAGCGGCAACAACTAATCAAATTGTTCAAAGCCAATGCCGACGTCTTTGCTTGGTCGGCCATGGACATGTCCGGCATTCCTCTAGAAATAATGACTCATCAGCTCAACATCAATCCAAATGTCAAGCTTATGAGACAGAAAAAGCGGTCCTTTGCTCCGAAAAGATAAAAAATCATCGACAAAGAAGTCGACAAACTACTCGCAGCGGACTTCATCAGAGAAGCCACATATCCAGACTAGCTCGCCAATATAGTCATGGTGAAAAAGATCAATAAAAAATAAAAGATCTGCATCGACTACACTGACTTGAATCGAGCCTGTTCGAAAGACAGCTTTCCACTGTCAAAGATCGACCAATTGGTAGATGCAACATCGAGTCATCGACTACTGAGCTTCATGGATGCTTTTGCTGGATATAATCAAATTTGTATGGCACCAGAGGATGAGGAACACACAACCTTCGTGACCGACAAAGGCTTATACTACTACAAAGTAATGCCTTTCGGTCTAAAAAACACCGGAGCCATCGATCAATGACTCGTCAACAAAATCTTCAAAGCACAGATCAGACAAAACATAGAAGTGTACGTGGACGATATGTTGGTGAAGAGTACCCAGACTTCGAATCATATTCAAGAGCACCTTTTAACACACTCCGACGGCACCAAATGAGGTTAAATCCGATCAAATGTGCATTCAGAGTGATCTCAGAGAAATTTTTTAGATTCTTTATTTTGCAACGAGGGATCGAAACCAATCTCGAGAAAATAAAAACTATCATCGACATGAAGCATCTAAACATGAAGAAGGAGGTACAACAACTGAATGACAAAATCGCCGCACTCAATCGATTTATCTCTAGGTTGGCTGAGAGGTGTCTACTATTCTTCAAGATTTTAAGGCAAATGAAAGACTTCTCCTGATCGGATGAATACCGACTAGCCTTTGAGGATTTGAAGAAGTACTTGACTTTCCTATCTTTGCTCATAAAACCAAAGGTCGGAGAAATACTATATCTCTATTTGGCAACATCAACAGAGGCGGTTAGTTTGATGCTTGTTCGGGAAGGCAAAAATAAAATTCACTGACCCGTCTACTACACCAGCAAAGTACTCCATAATGCCGAAGTTCGATATTCAAGAGCGAAAAAAATGATCTACACTCTGATCATATCGGTGCAATGGCTTCACCCTTACTTTCAGGCACACACCATTATGGTCCTTACCGATCAACCATTAAAAGCAATCCTGTACCATCCTGATACATCAAGATGAATGACGAAGTGGGTGGTAAAGCTAGGCAAATTTGACATACAATACTGACCATGACTGTCCATGAAGGTAAAGTTCTAGCCAACTTCATCGCAGAATGCACAATAGCCGACGACAAGTCAGAAGATGCAACTACGAAGGAGGCTGCAACCCCCGAGCCTGACCTAAGGTGGACCTGAGTGCTGCATATCGACGGAATATCAAATGCTCAAGGCAGTGGAGCTGGCCTCATTCTCACCAACTCAGAAGGGGTAGTCACCGAGTACGCCCTTCGATTCAACTTCAAAGCTTCAAATAACCAAGCCAAATACGAAGCTCTTCTAGTCAGTTTGAAAATGGCTAAGAAGCTCGAGATTGACAGTCTGAAGGTCTTCATCGACTCTCAACTGATCATGGGCAAGTCAAAGGCGAATTCGAAACTCGAGATCCAATCATGGCAAAATACCTTCAAAAGGTGAAAGATCTTGTGACGAATTTAAGATACTTCAAGATCTTTCACATACCCAGGATCGAGAATGTTCGAGCCGACGTACTTTTCAGATTGGCAATGATTGCTTACAGTTTGCTGGGTCGAATATTCGTGGAGTGTCTTGAACAACCAAGCATCGACAAAATTGAAAAAGTGTTGCAGCTAACAGTCGAACATAGTTGGATGGATCCAATCATCCAGTATCTGTTTGACGAAGTCCTCGCTGAAGATCCTGTGGAAGCAAAATGAACCTGATGGACAGCTTCCCAATATGTGATGATGGTGGTCGTCTCTACAAAAGGTCATTTTTTCTTTTCTTACTGAAGTGTCTAGGACCGACTGATGCCGACTATGCACTTAGGGAAGTACATGAAGAAATTTACGAAAGCCACTTGGGAGGCAAGTCCCTGGCCTACAAGATTTTGCGACAAGGTTACTATTGGTCCACCATGAAAAAGGATGTGGCTGACTTGGTCCGAAGGTGCGAACCATGTCAAAAGTATGCCAACATACAGAATCAACCTGCTAGTCAGCTAACATCTATTGTCGCACCCTGATCTTTCGGTCAATGGGGAATCGACATACTCGATCTTTTTTTTCCAACATCTGACCAAAGAAAGTTCATAATGATCGCAATCGACTATTTCACCAAGTGGGTGAAAGCCGAACCCCTGGCCCAAATCACCGAACGCAAAATGAAAGACTTCGTCCAGAAATTCATCATCTACAGATTCAAATTACCGCATACTGTCATCACCGACAACGGATGATAATTCGATAATCAGGACTTCAGAGAATTCTATACGAAGTTTCATATTATACATAAGCTTACATCAGTTGAGCATCCGCAATCAAACGAAGAGGTTGAGGTGACCAACCGAACAATCTTGCATGGGTTAAAGACCCGACTGAATGAGGCTAAAGGTCTTTGGGTCGAAGAGTTATATCCAGTCTTATGGGCGTATCGGACAACTCTCCGTATACCGACTGGAGAGTCTCCTTTCAACTTAGCCTACGTGATGGAGATAATGATCCCACTCGAGATCGGGTTATCATCGACAAGAGTTGAGCAATACAATGAACCGAACAACTCCGAGTGTCGAAGAGCCGACTTAGATCTCCTACCAGAACTCTAACATGAAGCTCAACTTCGCATGACCACGTATCGACAAAAGATAGCTTGGTACTATAATAGCAAAGTCAAGCTGAAAGTTTTCTAATCAGAAGACTTAGTTCTGAGAAAAGCAGAAATTTCAAAACCTCTAGATCAAAGAAAGCTATCTCCGAACTGGGAAGGACCCTACAGGATATTAGAGACAAACAGACCAGGTGCCTATCGACTCGAAACCTTGGAAGGGTTAGCTATTCCCCGAATATAAAATGCTGACAATCTAAAGTTGTACTATCAGTAATCTTTGTACGTACTTGGAAATATAGTTCTGTTTCAGAATCGTAAACCAAACTTCTAATGAAATGTCAGTCCTCGTTGTGGAGACCGGATCATCGATATCACGGCTTGGAGTTTGACTTTCCAAAGAAGTCAGAAACCTTCAGCCTAACCACCGACTGCATCCCGACTCCCCCATAGAACCGACCTATCTACTTCAACGGGAGGCTAGCACCGGCCACGCAGATTTTCTCCACAAAAGTCACACCGCCCCCATAGTCAGCTTTCTATTTAAATGGCTGGCTAATTTGCCGACTTGGTATCAACTAAGAAAGGAAAAATACCAAAACGATCAAGGTCGGATTAGAATTATACCGACATGACCATGGCCAGTCGAGAGATATTCGGCTTGCCACCATTTATCAGATAATACGACGTATAAATCCGATCAAGATCCAGGTAATGAATATACGACCTACTATCGTTATCCTAACTAAATACATTGAAAACTACGTGACTAGCAAATTCTACAAAGTCTACGAAATGGTCGGACCTACGATCTACATTCAGAGATTATTCTACAAACAGACATTGCAGACTCGACGATATAGAGGAGCATTTCAGAACAAAAGTACTTCTTTCATTATCAAAAAAAGAAAGATTACAAAATTGGACCGAAGTCCGATTACATCTTTCTTTACAAAAAGAGAAATCAAAAATACCGACTAATCTTCATCACCGCCCTTCGTTCCACTGAAGAATCGACAGGCCAACCTTGAATCGCCTTCTCCGATAAACTCCACCTTCCAGCTCGGGGGACAATACGACTCGAGTTGAGCTGTAAAGATGGTTGACCGATCACATTGCTCGGCCAACCACATCAACAGCTTGACCCACTCGTACGGGAACAGAGAGGGTCTTACTTGGTCGACGACAACACCCTCCTCGTATAAGAGCTAAAGGAGGGCTTCAGATTTTCGTCCACCGTCGAAGATGACCTTGATCGTGCAGCTGAGACAGGGATGCGGGATATACGGTAACGGATCGTTGACCCCACCATCGGCACCAGGAGTGAAAAGCTAACGACGGCCCAAAGCACAATGCCGCTTTCGAAACCAACCAACAATTGGATCCGAGAACAAGAAAACTCCTAGGCCCGACAGAGAGTCGTTGGCCGGAACCTCCGACCAACCATCCCCTGCAGGAATCTCACCCATTGGAAGAACTATCAAAATTCCAAAGGAACTCAAAGAGAAAACGACAAGGAATGTTTTTGCACAAAAGTAGCTCTTTGGCAGAACTCTCCCATCAGAAGAGATAAAATGAGGGATGGATACCTGACTGATAGCAGTCCTTTATATAAAAGAACGCCCAACGGCCCGGATGAAAGCAGCCTGATCGAGACCACGCCGGGTGATGACACGTGGTAGCATCTGGACCGTCATCGACTCGACGGTTCGATGCACCTGCACCAGATTAAACCATGTCACCTCCATCCGTATGTACAGCTCTGACCCAATAACATCCCGACATGTGGCGAAAATCTACATGCCAGAGTCATATCGCATGACGTCGGTTTGCCTTCCCGATATAACGTCTGGCGCCAGCTCATCTTTCGCAAATGACACCTGACACTAAATCTTCCTGCTAATACGACAGCTCAAAGACAACAAAGTGGTTGATCAGCCATACTCCAGAGAATGTGGTGGCAGAGTCGGGATTCGACATGACAGATAACAACTCCTTTCGTCCAAGGCAACTGACCACGTGGCTATACATGCAACAACTCACCATTGGATTCAGGAGTGGGGGGGCAACTGTTGGGATAAATCGATCGATCTTCATAAACCAACCAATCTCCAGCGCAGACCGACCGACACCCGACTCTAGCCCCACAAACAGACGATCTTGAAAGCGACTACCGATCGAGTATCGACTAAATAGGCCGACGCTATCCTCAACCGACCAACCGAACACCCCTCACCGACTCCGAATCAGTAAACGACTGATGTTCGGACTCTACAGACAACAGACTACTTCGACCGTCGGTATTTCAGAGTTACTAACCGACAGTCAACCCCCGATGCATAGTCGGCCGACTTATATCATAACCGTCACAGATGGTTACTCCATTGATATCGCGACGTAATCCATAGGGATTAATAACCCACTACGAGATAACCGTCCTGTGATTCTACGCCACCAAATACGGGACTATATCTGACGGTTACGATCATCTACTCTATAAAAAGGGGGTTAAGGCAATAGTTTCGATAAGCCAATTTTTATACACTGAGCTCTGTCTCCATTCTTATACTACTGTTGTCCAGTCTCTCCCTCTAACTTAAGCATCGAAGGGTCTCCACCGGAGACAACTCCGATCAGTGTAAACTTTATTTTGCAGGTGCTTGTTCCAGACGAACAGACGATGAAGGGATTGGCAGCAACAGTAATCAAAGTAAAGATCTATATGTTAGGCATGGTTGTCCAATTTTAACCAAACATCCAATTAGGGTGGACATAGCTTTCATAAAATTTCTAAAACAATTGATTTGATCGATCAGAATCTAAACATGACATCACTAGAGTACTATGTTTGTCAATTGGAACCCACCTTTGACTTGCCCTCTGATCTAGACTCAGAAAGTTCAGGTCAGGTTTGGACCGAAAGTTACACATATAAATAGTTTAAGGTTCGGGTCTGTCTGCTAGCAGCATACCTGACCTAACCAAGACTTAAGCCACTGAGGAATAAAGCTTATTCATAGAGAGAAAAATTACCAACTATGAAAAAAGATAAGCTACCCAATCTGTATTTGCATTTTTAATTGCTAGGGAAGTAGAATTTTGTTAACTTTTTATGTTTTCATTAGAAGATAAATGGAATTCCTAACAAGTAATCACTGATTTGTAGTCCATATAGCATCTCCTCTATCTGTCAGCTTGAGTGTGCAGAAACCAAATCAAGGAGGAACTGAATGGGATCCACAAGGAAGTGCATTACAAAACAGAACCATATGATTTCTTTGAATCAGAACAAACGGGTAAAGAAGAAGAGGAGGAGGGAGAGGGAAGAAGCTGGGAGAAAATTGAGATTTAATGAAAATACATTGGCTATTAGCTGAGGTGACATGAGGGTGGAGCAAACAAGAATGGGTGTCATGAAAAAGTAGCAAGGATAAGGGCTCAAGCAGAGTCAAAGAAAGGATATATGGATTTGAGGCATAGCGAAATCATTTCCAACACTCAGTTGCAGATTGCAAAGCTCCTGGTTGGGAGTGATGTCAGTTGGTTCTAGAAAGCTGGAAGAGAATAGAAGAAGGTATCCTTCCAGTGGTGCAAAATGTTTCTATAATAGTGTTCCTGATCTAATATCCATTTTAACAATGCAAGACCAGGTGTGTTTCTACATAACATAGGCTGGAAAGTGAGAGAGTTTTCAGGAAGAGGGTGCCCGATATGAGGAGATGCATGCATAAGTTAGGACTTCTTAACCAAGTTTATTGATGATTTGGTGCCATGGATGTGGTATCTGAATATAATAAACTGTATATCAACTATTTAAGTAGAAATATGTAGACATGTAGCAAATCAAATGATGATTTTAGTTTTCAATATTCCACAACTACCCATGCCTTTCTTTGAAGCAACTTTAGCTGTCTAATCCTCTTTTAATAAGGTAAAAAATGAGTCGGGTCACTCCTATATCTTACCAACCACAACTGAAAATGACAATAATCCTACTTATTTGACCTGTTGGGTTGAACTAGGTCTAAATTTTAGATTTAGTTTCTATATAATATTGAGTTTGGATGCCAAAGATCTATGCTTGACCTTGATGCAACTTGACTAATTATAGAAATGCAACTAAATAACTAATATCAACTAGACTGGATCACAAGTGGCTTGCACATCTTGCAGATACAGTTTTCGTTGCATACAAAGTCTAATTGCAGAATATATATATATATTTTTATATCATATGGCACTGCTGGCGTCACAAGAAAATTCACTGCATTTTTCATTACGCTTGCAATCAGCTTGTCCTAGCTCACAACTGTGGTTGGAAAGGAACTCAATAGTGTTCTTTGAAGAAGTCATCAAAGGACATTAAGCTTCTCCTGATAATTGATGAAGACATATCTAACTCTGTGTAACCATTCAGGCTCTATTGCCTTGTTCTTCTCATGACTTCTGTATGATCTATTCTTTATTAATAAATTAAGGGGAACGTTCCTTCTCCAATTGCATCAAAAAAACAAAAAATCATGCGACACTAGATTCAGAATGCTGCAGGAATTCTTGTTAGCTTGCAAGCAGTTTCAACCCCACTAAGTTATGTACATTGTCAAAGAACTCAAACAAGTTTTGACAGGACCATCTCAACCTCTCTGATGGCTAATAAAACGATATTTGAAAATTAGAATGAAAAGGATCAACATCCCCAGTCCATTTGCTTTAAAAAAAGGAGGAGGACAGGAAAGGAAAAAGACCAAGTCCACTACTATGAATTGCCACCTCAACCCCCCATGAGTTATATGACAAATCACTACCAAGTCCACTACTATGAATTGCCACCTCAACCCCCCATGAGTTATATGACAAATCACCTACCTTATCAATGAAAGCGGCACGTCACACCTTCCTCTCTTTTCAAAACACCAATTTGAGTTGCTTTTCTGCCCTATTGTTCAGGACTGTCGAGCCGATGCTCCCTAAGATTTCTATTCTACGTGACCTTCTCCGGCTGTCCACTCCAGAACTCCTGCTTCTATAACGACAAGCTATCAAACATCTGCATGTTCTTCTCATTCTTTATTCAAGTTAGAACAACATAGAAGGAAGGAGTTTCCTATCTTAATTCATGTAGCTCCATCACCTTTCTTTAACAACCTTGGACTCCATTGATCCTACATTGGAACCCTGATGCATCTAATCTAGCATGAATCCTCTTAACTCTTAATGGGCATTCTGGATCCAGAGAACTCTAGCTGTCCCCGGATGGTCGTCTATCATCCACACAATTTGCAATTCATGTTCCACAGGAATCCACTGTACATTGGCCACACTAGATCATATGGCACTATATATTAAGGACACCATTAGTCTTTTGATAGCACTGCCATTTTTATGTTTATTGCATTCAATGATTGTTGGGTCTATCTAACTCATGCCCATCTATTATTGCATGAATCTATAGCAGTCTAAAGAGGAGTTGAACGGTTAAACTATAGATTGCCATGGGAAAGCCTATTTCTGTGGGGACAAGAATGTTCTTTTACAATAAAGAAGGGCCGCAAAGGCATCCTGCATTTAGCCAAGCAGATAATGGTTCGTGAATAAAATCATCAACCATTAATTTTTGCGTTCCTTTAAAATAGTAAATCCAAAAAGTACAACAATTCAATGTGCTCACTATGACACAAGCTACAAAAAAGAGCAGAAGAATCTCATGAGCTCATTGCACAAGGTAGAGAATGTGTTCAAGCCACAGAAATCAAGCTTTTCATCTCAGCCTTTATAATTGAATAAATTCCAAGCTATACAGATTTCAATGTAATCCTTCAAGAATATTGGTTCGTTGAAAAATCTCAATTTTCATTTTCAAACTTACCATCTTCCATATCAACAACAGAGAGAGATGATGGATATTTACACTTTCAAACTCTTGCACAAAATGTAACCATGCACGCCTGTTAATGCAAATGTGACACAGAAAGAGTGATAAATTATGCATTTCCTAAAAAACTTATCTAATAAAAGAAGTATCTATTTTTTGGTAGGAAAACATATGTATCTGTTTACAGACACTTCTCCATCAGGTGCAAGATTGGCAGGGTCCAGAAGTCTCTAAACACCCCAAGAAGAAAGGAAATCAATTAACCACCACCGTCTAAAAGTCTCTAAACAACCCCTAATCTAATTATTGACGGTGGTAGCAGCGGACAAAGCGGAAAGCTGCGGCCGCAGTGCCGACTTCGCCTTCAAATCGGCGAACCGGTGGCGTCGGCCCCCGCGCCCGTTCTCCAAAGCCCTAAGCAGCGACTCGGCCTTGCTCGTGGCCCTCGCGCTCGCACCGCCGCCGGCGAGCTCCCTGAGGGCAGTCTCCACCACCTCTATCTCCCGCACGTCCGCCGCCGCGTCCTCCCCGCCGCTCATCACCAGGTTCAGCAGCGCCGCCGCCGCGTTCTCCCTCGCCATTCCGCTCGCCCCCCCGCCGCCGTCCACCAGATCCACCAGAACTCTAACTCCTGCTACCTCCCGGAAGGCGTCGACGCTCTCGTAACACCCCGCCACTTGTGCGATCACCGCCGTGGCGTCCTCCACGACGCGGGTCCGGCCGTCATTGACGACGAGAGAGAAGAGGGCTGGGACGGCGCCGAGATCGACCATGGCCGGGCGGTTGAGGGGGTAGAGGGCGATGCCGAAGAGGGCTTTTAGGGCGTCCCTGATGGAGCGGGTGGGGGGATTGGGGGCGCGGAGGATGGCGATAAGGGAGGCGACGAGAGGGCGCTTGGAGCCGATGATGGGGCGGTAGGCATCCACCGTGAGGAGGCTGTAGAGGGTGGCGGCGGCGTGCTGGGCGGTGGCGGCGGTGGAGGGTGAGGGGAGACGGATGGCGGCGGCGAGGGCGTCGAGGATGCCAGGGGTGGACATGAGGGTCTCGCGGGAGGAGATGGAGAGGTTGAGGAGGGCGGCGGCGGCGTTCTCCTGGGAGGGCGGGGAGTGGCGGCCGCCGCCGGGGAGGAGGCGGGCGGCGAGGACGGGGATGGCGCCGGCGTCGGCGAGGAGGGGGCGGATCTCGGGGTCGTGCTTGGAGAGGAGGCGGATCTCTGCGATGGCTTCGGCGGCGGAGTCGGCATCCGCCGCTGAATTCAGCCTCTTTACCAGCGATGCGGCCGTGCGGAGCTTTACCTCCATTTCTCGATCCGGGAACGAAGCGTGTGTACGGGCAAAGGACGAGGCGAGAGCTAATTTAATTAATCCAGCGAGGGAAGGAGAGGAACGGATGTTGGGTACCGGACAGGATAAAAATGCTGTTGGAAGAGGCGCAGACACGTGCGCATGATGGGATGGTGGGGCCCGCGGTGCGTGATGTCAGAATTTTCCATACTAGAAGAACCGGCCCACGAAAAAAACAATAAGTTTGAGTACATAAAAAAAAATATAAAACTGTAATCCTCTTAATTTGATAGGTCATACAAAACAATATAATGTAATATATATATATATATATATATATATATATATAACTTTTCATACAGCCCATGAAATCTAAGGAGCAAAATTACGCAGAACATGGTGTACAAACTGTATTTTATTATCTTTTCTAACACAAATAGACTAAATATTAAATTTTTTAGTATTAAAAGGGACCTAAGTTACCACATAGCCACCATAGCTCATATTTTAATAGAGATAAGAGGCAACCTTGTATCCTTTGTGGTGGCTCATATGGGCGATGAAAATACTGCATAATAAAAGGGTGTTGGATCAAACGCACTTGTCATCAACCATTATTCTTTCGTAGATTGCAATCATTATATACTGTAATTTAACTCTTTTACAAATCATATGCAATAATCTAAAATATAAATAAAAATTTATTAATTTAAGATATTAATTAGAAAAAAGTCTCACCAACAAATATGAAAAAGCAAGGAAAGGATGGATATCATTAGCTGCAAAAATTCCGGTTGTCCGTAATTCAGCTAAGAAACCATATTATTTTTCCTAAAAATCATGTATATATACATTTTTATGCCTAAAAAAGTATGGTTTGTTGAGTAGGGTGACTAGGGTTTGGTGATCTATATGACATCAATTTTTGTGGGAAAGTTGGTGTTCCATCATGTCAGGGAACGCAAGTGGCTTTAACTTTGGCCCATGCCATAGGTAAACTTTGGTCGGCATTAGAAATCCTTTTTTTTCTGTTGAAACGTTTGACACTCTTTGACAAATCCGTTCAACTCGTAATACCATGCCTTCCACATCTCTTGATCATCAAATTAAAGCAAAAAAGATTTAAAATTTAGGATGCTTTTGTTTTTGCATTTAAAATCTAAATCAGAGAGGATTGAAATAAAAATCAAATCATCCATATTCTTGGACATGCTTGGTTGGCAGAGCTGAACAAGTAATCGAAATCCAAAGAAATCCATCCAATCCACCCTAATAAACATCAGTTGCGGTCAATTGAAAGATATGAATCAGATTAAATCGGATTGTGATTCATAAAAAATTTGATTAATTACGATCGATTCGATTTCTACATTTTTAACCCATATAAAACCGAACACAACCAATCAATATAGTATTTTTAATACTTAGACTATTTAAAAAATTAAAAATTAATAATTATGACATGTTATGTACTGACTCATGGATGTTATAAAATTATTATATCATAGTTTCTATATAAATTGAATGGTGCATTGATTTGTGATGTTTAAAATTAATATTAGATCAATATTGAAACCTAAACTGACACAATCTATTTGAATCCGCTACAAATCGTTAATTTTGGTTTCAAACAATTAATACATGATAAACGGTCGATAGTAGGTTTGACTTTTTTCAATCTGATTAGGTTCGATCATATCAAATTTTTCTCTCAATCTGATCCAACTCGATCCGTACTCAGTCCTATTGGTTGGTGACCAAAAATAGAATCAAAATCAAAATAAATTTTTAATAATAAAAGAGAATCAAATTTGAATTTTAGAGGATTTAAGTATCTCTATTCGCTCTGGAGTGAAAATAGAAATTAAGCTTCTGCAATCAAAAAGATGCAATGGGGGCGCACTCATTTTCTTTTCTATCCAGGAGTGCACAACTACTTCCAACTAAACATACCCACTTGATTACATTTTAATGTTTAAAAGCTAGGTTAGTTTATTTGTACATCTTTCTAATGCGCATAATCTTAAGATGCACCATGTGGCCCAAGCCAAGATGATGCTCAATCGCAACTGATCTCAAGTTTGGATTGGTTTTGGCTGCTAAAATTGGGAATAAATCATGGTTATCTTTAATATTTATTTAACTGTAGGATAAGATGTGATAAGGTGGGAGGGATAACTTTTTACTGTGGGTGAAAAGATAAAATCGCCCGCATCTTTATCGTTACTTTTTGTTTTTGTTAAGGAAGGGATGTCTTGGTCATTCACATATGAAAATGAAATAAAATCTAGAGAATATCCCAATTGGAGGGACCTCAATCAAGGAACCACCTATCCTCACCTATCCCCAGTTCGACTAAACTACTGGGGATCGGCAATATCAGGGGGTCAAATGGAATTTATCCAGAGATAAGAACAGAATAGGTCAGTAATCTCAGCCCTCGTCCTACTTCCGAACTGGACCTATAGGATTGAACCTGGGCAAACAGGAGCATAATGGAGCCTTGTTATCCTGCAACTACAAATCTACTTCCCCACAAATCATCAAAGCGTACATTGAACTCATATCAACACTTTGGCAGCCAACATATACCCTGGATGGTATAAGGTCGCTTTTTTGCAAGGTGCTGTGAATTTGAATCTTAGTGATATAGGTTATGTAGGCACATTATGTGTGTGTGTATATATAAAAGAGAGAGAATCAGATTAGAATCAGAACGATCAGAATTGAACTCAGATCCGATCAAGTCAAAACTCTATAATAGAAATCCTACATTAATGATCCAAGCCATTAAATATGATCTACTACTTCAAAACTATTTGCATACGAAAAATCATATGATTTGAAAACTCCTAGCCTATGCATCAAATAGTCAAAAATTGGACAGCCTAAATAAAATTGAATTAGATGTATTTTTTGATGACTTGATGCACATACTAGGGATCTTCAAATTCTATAATTTTTTGTGTGTAAATAGCTTTGAGATAATAGATTATATCCAATGATTTGGATCATTGATATATGATCTCTGTTGTGCCAGATTCCTAACTTGGCCGTCGAAGAGTCCATGTCGGAGCCGACTCTGGTTAGGACTTGTTTTGCAGAAACACCACTCCGATGGTCTCTGATGGTTGGGACAGAGATGGCTAGAGCGAGCCAGAGATCACCGAAGCGGCATCCCTGCAAAATAAATTCTGACCAGAGTCGGCTTCAGTGTAGATCCTCCGACGATCAAGTCAGAAATCTAATACAATAATCTCCATTGTCTAATTTTGATCTAATCATATTTAAACCCAAAACCAATCGACCTTATCCAAGTTTGCCCTTATATAAATATAATATATATATATATATATAGACACACACACATATATACACCTAACTCAGAATATCTTCTATTATGATAGTGCACATAAAATATCTTTGCAGACTAATCTTTGATTGGATTAATTGACTTGTCGAACCTTCAACCCAACTGTGTGGCCCACAAGCTTAAAAGTTTGATTAATTCTTTATACACTAGGTGCGGTGTAATAATAGCATACCGCTCAATAATATTGAGGCACGTAGCACATTTAGATGGGACAAACATTGAATACTGCTCAATTTTTTCTTTCCCTGATTTTTAGTAATAAAAATATCATTTTCTCTATACAATAAAGAAAGAATAGTAATATTATTTTGTAATACTTTGTATGATTTTTCGTGAATATATATGGCATCCTGAACTATATATATAACTTCATGTATATTTATGACATTCTAAATAATATATATGACTTTCTGATACCTTGTATGACTTCTATGAATATATATGATATCTTGAACAATATATATGACATCCTGAAAAATATATAAAGCTTCCTAATGCCTTATATGACTTTCTGTAAGCATATATGACATTCCGAATAGTATATATGATATCTTATGAATATATGTGACATCCTGAATAATATGTATGACTTCTTAATATTTTATACGATCTCCTGTAAGTATATATGACATCCTGAATAATATATATAACTTTCTGTGAATATATATGATATTCTGAACAATATATATTGCTTTCTAACACCTTATATGACTTTCTATGAATATATATGATATTTCGAACAATATATATGACTTTCTATGAATATATATGATGTCTCGAATAATATATATGACTTTTTAATACCTTATATGATATCAAAAAAAAATCACATATATTATTCAAAATATTATACATATTCACAGAAAGTCATATATATTATTCAGAATATCATATATATTTACAGAAAGTCATAAAAAATATTAGAAAGCTATATATATTATTCAGAATATCATATATATCTATAAAAAATTATATATATTATTCGAGATATCATATATACTCACAAGAAGTTATATATATTCACAAGATTTCATATGTATTATTCGGAATATCATATATATTCATAAGAAGTCATACAAGACATCATAAAGCTATATATATTATTCAAGATATCATAAATATATAGAAAGTCATATATATAGTATAGGATGTCATATATATTTACGAAAAATTATACAAGGTATTAGAAAATAATAATACTATTCCTTCTTTGTTGTATAAAGGAAAGCATATTTTTATCACTGAAAATTGAAGAAAGAAAAAGCTGAATGGCATTAAATATATGTCGCATCGTTAAGTATGCTACGTATTTTAAGATAATTGGGTGGCACACTCCACATCAAATTAATTGTGCCACACTTGATGCACAAAAACTTTCTCTAAAGGTTTAGCTATCAAAAGAAAGGCAAAAAATATTCACTCCTTATAAATCATTCACTGCTCTGATAATTACAATAAATATCATAAAATGAGATACAAATAGTAATCTTTTATATTTATTTTTCTTCTATCAATGACATCATGCAATACGAGCAGGCTAATGAGTATAAGAGATTATACACTAAAGTTAATTTATTCTCTTATATTAACAAATTTAGGTTTTTAACTTCCTCTCTCTCTCTAATGTTTTGTTGTTGGTGGAAAGCACCTATATTTAAAGAGAGAGAAATTCTTTGGGCACCACGGGTGGTGTACAAAATCCGATGTGGAGTGCACCACCTCTCCGATTGGTCTATGTAGTCACTACTCTTCAATGTATATTTAATACCTACAGGTCGGCTTTTTCGTTTAAAAATTTTATATGACAAAAGTATTCCTATGTTTTACAAAAATTATAATATCTTGTGACGCAATATAGCCCAGGATGTCATAATAGCCTAAGATATCATAATATGAGAGAGATATTTTTGTCCAACCACTTTCTAACGTATATTTAATGCCTGCAGATTGATTTTTTCATTTGAAAATTTTGAATGATGAAAATATTCCTATTCTTTAGAAAAAATTATGATATCCTGTGCATATAATGGATGTAGGATGTCATAATATGGACATAAAATATCATAATTTTTTTAAAAGACAGGAGCATTATCATCATATAAAATTTTTAAATGAAAAAATCGACCTGCATTAAATATGTATTAAAAAGTGATGACTACATGGACCAATCGGAGAAGGTGGTGCACTCCACGTCAGATTTCTACACTGCCTGTAGTGCACAAAGAATTTCGCCTAAAGTGAACATTCAAGTATAAAACTAATCATTGATTAGATGGCCTAATAGGCCTCTAAACAAGCATCTTATATGCTTAGATATCGCATTTGAAGGTGCTAAGCCCTTAGCAGAATGATTTGAATACAAGGCAGCCTGGCTATATTTTTGTTTCTAAAGATAAGGTTGATTTCTAGATAAATAGATAACTTTCCTATGCCTTGTGATATAAAAACTCCCTAAAGCCCAAGCCCAAATAATTTTAGAATGGCATTGGTGTCTAAATGTTTAGGTTTGGACTCGTTCTATGTAACCAGTGGCTATCAAAACTTCGCTGTGATACTTCTTGGATTTGATCGGGTTATGCAGAGATTCACTCGTCGGAGTCTTGACATATGGCCATAGCCATAAATCTATTTCACAACATATCATTAATTCCTACATATAAACTTGCATTACTAATGAATCTACTAGCACATCAATGCTTGTCTCAAATGATACAAGCACTACAAGAAAAATAATTTTAGGCAACCATTGAGAAGCAATGGCTAAAATAATCACTACAAAAGTAGTTCTATGGCAACAATATTTTTAACCATTGGCTTAAATCTAATTATAGGCAGCAGTTTTATAGTAGCAGTTTTAAACCATTACCATAAGGTACATTATGCGACAATTAGACAACAATTTTCAAATAGTATTGCATAAAAATTTATATTTTAGCAATATTTTTTGCTACTGTTGCCTATACATTTATCTATATGCAATAATTAGTTATGGTTGTTGCTTAAAATTAGCATATTCTGTAGTGCCTAAAATAACCGTTGTATAAAGATATAATTCTAAATAGCGGGGATTTTATAGTCATAGCCTAAAATGATATTTTTAAAAAATAATTTATATAATCACTATCTTTAATCGTGGTTCTAGTCACTATATAAAGTGATTCTTTACAGCAACGAATGATATAATCGTTACAAAAAATTATATTCTTTTATAGCAGAGTTTAGCACTGTTGCATAAAAATGATGTTTCAAACAATGGCTTATAAAACTATTACCTGAGGTGATGATTTTTAGTAGCTACCTATATAACCATTGTCTAAATTGATAGTGTTTAGTAACAGTTTGTTTAAATATTGCTTAAAATGATAGTTTTTAGTAATAGTTCTAGTTGTCGTGGCATAAAGTAATATATTTTTGCAATATATGATAGAACTATTGCATAAAATGATGCTCATGTGTAGCAGAATGTAGAGCCATTGTATAATACAATATTTTTGGATGATGACTTATATAACCCTTACTTTAAGTTATATAGTCATTTAGTTAATTAATATTCTTCTAATATACTAATTAATATACTTTTAATTGAGTAATCGATGTTCTTGATTAATACATTTTCATACTATTTTTTGCTATTGTTATCCATATATCTGTATATATACAATAACTAATTATAAAAAGATTATAAAAATACTAAAAAATTCAAAAAAAAATTAGTCCCTATTTGAAGATTTTAATCGAATTAGTATAAATTTCTTTAAATTATCTCTAAAAGATATGCACATATTAAATTAGTCATCAGTGAACCAGGAGGATCATCAAACTCGATGTAAACCACTTTCTCTCCAATCACATCAATTAAAGATCATAATAAATAATAAATAATTTATTAATTAATTAATATTATTTTAATTAAGTAATTAATAAATACTTTCAACCGACCAACGTCTACTTTAAGTAGGTTTGGGGTTAGGTTTAGGTCATGATCAAGCCAATCCATATAGATCTATTTATTAAATAGGCTAGATTCAAGTGTAGATCTTTAACCTATTTAACCCATTTCAATCAATTTAATAATTGGATGGGGTTATGACCTGACCCATTTAATCTTTTTAAAATCTACTTAATATATTTCTAACTTATGTAACCCAACCCGCTTAACCTATTTATCCCATTTAAAATGACTTGACTTGTTTAATAAGTAGATTATATGGATCGGGTTGGCTTATCTATTTATTAAATAAATTAGATTTAAACATGAATTCTTGATCTATCTATTTAATAAATAGGCCGAATTTAGAGTAATAAATTTCTAACCTAATACATATCTGACCCAATCCCTATCTGATTTGATATGATTCGATTACCATCTCTATTTTTAAGTTTCCTTCAAAATGAGTTTTCTCTAATGTTAGAAGTCTTATTAAGCTCTATTGAAAAAAAAAAAAAAGCATCACTCATGTTTCCTCAAGTATCAAAGAAGATATGTGCGTGTACAAATTTTTATTAAAAAAATAAACATAATAAATGAATATGAGGATTTGAACCTAAAATCTATTAATGGTCTAATCATCAAATTAACCAATAAACCCCAACTCTCATATGTTTTTATGTTGATGGATAAATATATTTAGACCATTCAAACACTTACATATAGATGCCCTATGCAAAATTATTCCCACCGATTAAGCCTCTTAAGAACGTAAAAAACTAAGGAAAATGAGAAAAGATAGAAAAATTAAATAAAAATAAAAGAAAAAAATTCTTTTCTATAAAGAAACCAATTTTCACATGTTTTTTTTTATTTAATATAGACTCTCGCAGGAAAGAGTCCTATCAAGTTCAGAGACCCATGAATCTATATATTCTCATCCATCTTGTCTCTGTGGATACCTAACACAAAATCATAGTCTTCCCCATTCGACTGCTCCAAGCCTCCCACTTGATTGAGCCTCCTAAGGACAAAAAAAATGGAGGAAAAACCAAGGAAAACTTTGGAAAATTTGATGAAACAAAGGAAGGATGGAAAAAATCAAAGGTAAGTCCTTTTCCCTCATAGATTGATCATTCTTCTTTAGTTTTTGCATCTTTTTCTTTTCATTTCATTGTCTTTTTTTTTTTGGGGGGGGGGGTGATCTATGGGGAAGGAGAGCATCTGAGGATATCGAAGGGGTTTCTTAGGTTCCAATTGGGTTTTTTCTTAAGGATATAGGATTTTGTGCGAGTTGTGGCAGTGTGCGCTTGAGGTTTTTGAGAGCTTAATCTGGATGGAAGTATAATATTTTATAGGGTTTGGAGATTTTTGATCGAAAATTTTTTTCTTTGGCTCCTATATTTTCAATTTATGGAGCTCTATTCAAATGATAATATGAATATGATACTAAATCCCTGGTGTGAGACTTGCACCAGGCTAAGTTCCACCTTTCTGAACTCTCACATGGGACTGAAAGAATTTTTCTTTTTATGGAGTTGTGTTCTCATAATAACATGGATATGATACCAAATCCACAGTGTGAGACCTACAGTAAACTAAGTTCTATCTTTCTGAACTCTCATGTAGGATCGAAATAATTTTTCTTTGGCTCCTCAATTTCAATTTATGGAGTTCTGTTCTCTTGATAATATGAATATGATACTAAATCCATGGTGTGAGACTTGCACTAGGCTAAGTTCCACCTTTCTAAACTCTCATGTGGGTCCGAAAAGATCTTTCTTTAGCTCTTAAATTTCAATTCATGGAGTTCTTTGAAATAAAATTTATGATTGAATGGAAATGGTTATCCATTATCAAGTCTATACTAGAAATATATTTTCACATGTCCGTCTGCTTTAGAAAATTAAGGAAATCCATATGTATGTTATCAAATATTTTTTCTGATCACTTTGATAAAATTAGTAGGACATCCTAATATCAGTTATGATATGAATCATTTCTTAAGTGGTGGTGAATAACCAACATATTCTCAAATAAATAAAAAAGTCACTACATTATATAGTCATTAATAAAAATGTCAAGCAAAAATTGATAGAATTATTTATTTGTTTTGTTATTTTCCTTAAATATATTAAGCAGTTGATCCATATGATGATCACATTGTATTTTATCACATATGACTAATTAGAAAAATATAAATATTTTATACTAACTCCATATTCATTTTAGATATTTCTTAGTTTCTACTCTTTCAAAGTTTTTCTGATCAAAATTTGGAAGCCTGAGATATGGATAAGAGTTGGATGTCGAAACCATGAACAAGTAATGCATATATTAGTAGGGTATAATAATTCTTAGATTTTGCATTTACTAAGTCGGCTGAAGGAGAGAAAATTGTATGTCCATACATGAAATGTTGCAATACTTATTAGTTCAAAACAAATATTGTTGCTGACCACTTAATATGCAAAGATTTTAATCCGACATATACCAATTGGATTTTTCATGGAGAGGGAGATATAGATGATGATGGTGAGGATGTTGAAAAAAGATAGAAATATGATGTTGGCATCAATACTTTATTATATGATACTTTTAGAGATGTAGAAAGAGAAAGGATTAGTGAAAGGCCTATTATAAACAATAGGAAGTTTTACAATTTACTTAAAGAGGTAAATCAAGAGTTATATTCATGTTGTAAAACTTTTTCAAAACTTTCTTTTATAATCCAATTATACCTCATCAAATGTGAGAATAGATTGAATAATACTTTAATTAACTAAATTCTAAATTTATTGATAAAAGTATTTCCTAATGCAAAGTTTTTTGAGTCTTTTAATAAAGTCAAAAAAAGGTGAGAGACTCAGATCCTCACTATAAGAAGATATATGCATGTCCTGATGACTGTATACTTTATCAGAAGGAGTATGAAAAAGTAGAGTCTTATCACAAATGTAAGGTCTTGAGGTAGAAATCGAATGCTAATCCTAAGAAAAGTGGGGATGAAGAAGAATTTGTATCAAAGGCCTCTAAAATCCCTATAAAGATTTTGTGGCATTTTTCTTTAATACCTAGGCTACAACTATTCATGTCCTCAAAAACTTTCTAAGATAATGAGATGGCCTTAGGTGAAGCATCTTAAAGATGAGAAGTTGAGGCATTCAGCTGATGGCCAAGCTTAGAATGACTTTGATTCTTTATACAGAAATTATGTGTTGTATCCTCGTAACGTGAGGCTTGGTTTAGCCAGTGATGGTTTCAATCCTTTTAGGATAATGAGCATTGCTTATACCACATGACTAGTTGTGTTAATGGCATACATTTACCTTCATGGATGTGCATGAAATCTGAATATCTTATGTTATCTTTAATTATTCTTGGCTCTCAATCACCTTTAAATGATATTGATGTATACTTACAATCCTTGATTGAAGCATTGAAAGAATTATGGGATTCTGGGGTGGCCACCCATGATGCATCTAATAATGAAATATTTAAAATACATGCTACCTTGTGACTTTCCAAAATATACTATATTGTCTAGATGGGGCATAGAAGAGAGCTTCCTGCAATTATAATACATGCTCTCAATATCTGCGACATAATAGAAAGATGTATTATATGGGTCATTGTGTAGGAACCAGATCTAGGGTTTCAGAGTTAGATCTTGAAATTTTTTCAAGATCATACAGCGGAAGACTAAAATAAATCAAAATTTATTTTCTAAAATCAGAGAATCCCTAGATCTAAGATCCTATTACATGATTATTACATGGCATTAAATCAAAAATTAAAATATATAAATATAGAATGAACTACATGTTGATCAAATCAACATGTTTTTATACCACATCTAATTTATGTATTAAACAATAGATCAGATCTATTACCTTGCAAGTTAGACGCTCTAACCTCGCTGATCCGGGTTTAAGGATGATGTTGCAAGCCGCACACGCATCCGGCCTCTAGGAGTCGTCTACACGAGCCCACGAATCTCGATCAGAAGTCCTGCTTCAGGAAATCAGCACAGTATGCTAGTACTGCGCTGATCCTTCTTTGATGGTTGATCAGGTGCCTCCTTCTTCTTGATTTGGACTCTTCCAAAGATGGAAAGTAGAAGGAGGAGTTTCAGATCTGAGAGGCTCTCAGGAAACTCAAGATGGAGGGAGGAAAGATATGAAAACAAAAATCCTAGAAGAAGACCCTCTTCTTCTTCACATTTTTCTCTCTAGACACCCAAACTTGCATCTTTTATATCTCCACGATCCAAAGGTATTTCTCTCTTATTTTTGGATGGCACAAAGGTCTCTCAAATCTCTGACTTCTTCTAAAATTTCATAAAGAAACTCATCTTATATAGAGAGATATGATAGAGTCCTTGTCTAGGTCAAACACCTAGTCAAGGCTTATCCAAACATGGCAATTTAAGGGACGCCCAACTCTTGAGCACCTCCTTCATATTTTCATGCATGGATCACTAGAAAAGAGTACACAATGTATACCCTAAAAGCCACAAAAATTCCAAAAAAAATTTGGATAAATTTGGTGCAAAATTGAAAGAGTTTTGGATTTCTAAAACTCTATCTCATAGAATTCGAAATCCAAACTTATTCCTTTTAGATTTGATCCAAACCACCTTCCATGTAAGAAAGAAGAGAAGAGACCTTTTGTAAACGTGGGAGAGATCTGAGAGAGGGCTTTTGTTGCACAAAATAAGTGGAGATTGATGTTGAATTAAGAGAGAGGGCGTGGAGAAGGCTTATGTGGCGCAAGGTGGAATCCTAGTCTTACTAGGATCCTGTCTTATGACTTGTTTTAATTTGATTTTCCAAATCAAATCAAATCAAAATTAGATCAACCCAATTAAAATAGGTCTTAACCCAATTAAAAACCTAATTTAATCAGATTAAATTAGATTTAAATCTGATTTAATTTTTCAATCAAATTAGAAATTAGATTGACCCAAGTCCTAGTTGAACTAGGACTAGTTTTTTCTTGCACTTGGCTTATCCAATAAACCAATTAGACTTGATCCAATCAAGCCCAAACCAAATCTAATTAAATCATATTTAATTAAACTTAATCTCAGTCCATTGGCTTAATCAAATTAAGCCAATTAGCAATCAAATTGCTAATCGATCCTCCTGCAACACTTGTACTGGGTTAAATGTCAATCGTATTGATCATTCAACCCTAGAACGATTCTTAATCGTTGATCAACCATCCGATCGGATCATGAACTCTAATATGTATGACCTCATAGGTCCGAACCTAAGCCAGTAGCATAAGAACAAATTCCTATACCAATCGAAGTGACCATCTAGCAATGGTACCCGACGACCGGATAGATCGAATGTGTAGAACAACATCCTTAGAACCCATGCGGATATAGTTTTCATATAATTCATCTCCTTGACCAAAATGATCATAGGACACCCCAGAGCTCAACTGTCAACTCTGATCAGGTTGTCCACATTGTATTTCAAAATATCAAATCCATCTGATGGATTACCCTGGCCAAGGTTTTGCTAAATTGAAATACAGCGACTCATTCTTCTCCAACTCTTGGAGTGGTCAATCCCATCTCGATCACATTCTGACTTCACAAGTACTTGACTGTGCCCAGAAGCCTTCCATCCCTGAATTAGAAATTCAGTTAGTCCAGTACCAAAGCACAGTGAGTTGCTTGCAAGTCACTGAGGCGATCTCAGGTCTAAGGGACACTTATACCTATATCCCATCAGAGACATTCTCGACAGCAGAATACTCTGGAGTTGGTCACGTTCAATGATGATGTACCCTTACATCTCACCTGTATGCCATACCAGTGTCTCCACACTCCTTGGTTAAGAGGACAACCAATCCATATGGCCTACAGCGACCTATACTCGATAGAAGCTTTCGTCCTTATTAACAGCTTATCATTTGGTCGTGAACAGTTTTAAGGACTAATCGATAAATCCTCTCTTTATCGAACTTAAATAATCCTAAGGACTTCATCATAACAACGGAGTTCATTAGAAGATGAAAGCTTATGATGAAAATGCCAAATATATTTTATTTATTAACAAATCAATTATAATACTTGGTTGCTCAACCATCAACAGCTTGACGATTGGCTTTTTGGGACACATTTCCCAACTACTCCCACTTGTCCTAAAGCCACTCGGCACAGTATCTAATACCCATCTTCGACTTGTGGTTGTCGAACTCCTTTATTGCCAGGGCTTTAGTGAAGGGGTCGGCTAGGTTCTCCTTTCCGTTGATCTTCTGAAGGTCGACGTCACCTCGATCCACGATCTCCCGGACCAGGTGGAAGCGACGCAAGATGTGCTTCGTCCGCTGATGTGCTTTGGGTTCCTTCGCCTGAGCTATGGCACCAGTGCTGTCGCAGTAGAGCAAGACCGGACCATCGAGGGAGGGTGCTATTTCGAGCTCGTTGATGAATTTCCTCAGCCACACAGCTTCCTTCGCGGCATCTGATGCTGCGATATACTCCGCTTCACAAACAGAGTCTGCCACAGTATGCTGCTTGGAACTCTTCCAGCAGATGGCTCCACCATTCAGAGTAAAGATATAACCCGACACACTCCTGCTGTCATCATGGTTAGATTGGAAGCTGGAGTCTGTGAACCCCACAAGTTTCAGATCTGACTCACCATAAATCAACCATTGGTCCTTAGTATTTCTCAAATACTTAAGGATGGCTTTAACCACTTTTCAGTGGTTTTCTCCAGGATCAGATTGGTATCTACTCACTACTCCTAGTGAGTATGCCACATCTGGTCTTGTACATGTCATGGCGTACATGATAGATCCCACGGCTGAAGCATATGGGACTCTACTCATACGCTCTCTCTCTTCAGGAGTTATCGGACAATCCTTCTTAGAGAGAGAAATTCCTTGGCCTATCGGTAGATAGCCTTTCTTGAAATTCTTCATGCTGAACCTCTTCAGCATAGTGTCTATGTACATGGACTGGGATAACCCAAGCATCCTTTTAGATCTATCCCTATAGATCTTCATCCCTAGGATGTAGGATGCTTCACCCAAGTCCTTCATGGAGAACTGTGATGACAACTAAACTTTTATTCCCTGTAGTGCGGGGATGTCATTCCCGATTAAGAGAATGTCATCCACGTACAAGATAAGGAATACCACAACTGGACCATTTGCCCATTTATAGATGCAGGGCTCTTCTCCATTCTCAATGAAGCCATATGTTTTGATCACCTTATCAAAATACATGTTCCAACTTCGAGAAGCTTGCTTCAATCCATAAATGGATCTCTGAAGCTTGCACACCTTGGACTCATTTGTGGATGTAAACCCCTCAGGTTGTATCATATACACCTCTTCGGTCAGCTCTCCATTCAGGAAAGCTGTCTTTACATCCATCTGCCAGATCTCATAATCCAGATGGGCAGCTATTGCAAGCATTTTTCGAATGGATTTGAGCATTGCCACAGGAGAAAACATCTCGTCATAGTCAATACCATAACGTTGACGATACCCTTTGATGACCAGACGGGCTTTATAGGTCTCCACCTTTCCGTCTGCGCCCCTCTTCCTTTTGAAGACCCATTTACACCCAATGGGTTTAACCCCTTCAGGTGGGTCAACCAATGTCCATACATCGTTGACCTTCATGGACTCCATTTCGGATTTCATGGCTTCAAGCCATTTCTCGAAATCAGATCTCTGCATTGCATCCATATAGGTGATCGGATCCTCATTATTCTCATCAAGTTCGATGGGATCACCATCTCGGACCAAGAAACCGTAGTATCTGTCCGATTGATGCGGTACTCTACCAGATCGCCTTAATGGTGCAGATACATTGGGCTTCGAATATGATCTAATCATATTAGACTCAGGTTCAGCTATTGGTGTCGGTCCTTCTACCTGTTGAACTTCATCAAGTTCAATCTTAGAGGCAACGGTTCCTTCATCAAGGAACTCTTTTTCTAAAAAGATTGCCTTAAGGCTGACGAACACCTTTTGTTCATCAGCATGGTAGAAAAAATATCCTTTTGTCTCTTTGGGGTACCCTATGAATGAGCATTTGTCAGACCTAGGTCCAAGTTTGTCTGTGACTAATCGTTTGACATAGGTCGGGCACCCCCAGACCCTAAGGTGTGAAAGTGCTGGCTTACGTCCCGTCCATATCTCATATGGAGTCTTAATTACAGACTTACTTGGAACCCTATTTAACAGATAACAGGCCGATTCGAGTGCATATCACCAGAAGGATATCGGCAAGCTAGCAAAATCCATCATGGATCGGACCATGTCTAACAGAGTCCGATTCCTCCTTTCAGACATACCATTATGCTGTGGTGTTCCTGGAGGAGTCCATTGGGAGAGAATCCCATTCTCTCCTAGATATGTGAGAAATTCACTAGAAAGATATTCTCCTCCTCGATCAGATCGAAGAGTTTTAATACTCTTCCCAGTTTGTTTTTCTACTTCACTTCGAAATCGTTTGAACATTTCAAATGAATCCGACTTATGTTTCATCAGATAGACATATCCATATCGGGATAGGTCATCCATGAAAGCTATGAAGTAGAAATATCCACCTCTAGCACTGGTGCTCATGGGCCCGCATACATCAGTATGTACTAGGCCCAAGAGCTTAGTAGCTCTCTCACCTTTTCCAGTAAAAGGTGACTTGGTCATTTTACCAAGAAGACAGGACTCACAGGTTGGAAGTGATTCACAATCACTAACTTCGAGGATTTTCTCTTGAGTCAACCTGTTTATTCTGTTCTTGTTTATATGACCTAGCCTACAGTGCCATAAGTAGATATCTGACACACTATCTAATCTAGGGTGCTTGCCAGTTGAATAGACTACATTAACAGGTTGTGATAACATATACACACCATTGTTCAAATGTCCATAAAAAATAGTAACACCATTCTCAATGATATTACAAATTTGTTTCTTTATTGAAATTTCATAATCATTTTTGGCCAGAAGGCCTACAGAAATGATATTTAAAAAGAAACTGGGACAGAAATGACAATCATTAAGAACAACGATATGGGATTCAAATACAAGTTTCAAGATTCCTAATGCTAGAACTGGTCTTCCATCTCCAACATTCAGGAACCTCTCGCCTTGCTCGAATCTCCTACTGACCTGCAACCCCTGCAACGAATTACAAATATGGTAAGGGCTACCGGTATCCAATACCCAGTCAGTTATATCACAAATAGAAAAATTGCAAGGAGTTATCATATAAATACCTTGCCTAGCAACAACTTGCTGCTTTCTCTGCCTGTTCGGGTCTAGGGAGGCAATGTACTGGGGACAGTTCCTCTTCCAGTGCCCCCGCTTCTTGCAAAAGAAGCATTCAGCTTGACTCTTATCGGGTTTGATCTTTTTGGTCTGACACTGCACGGATGTCCTAGCCTGAACTTGCACCTTCTTCACTTTCTTCTTCTTGTTCTTCTTTCCTTTCTTAAAGGGTCGAGAACCAGAAGATGAACCTCCCACTAAGTTCACCGACTCCTTATGGAGTTGGTGATCTTTCTCAAAGTTCTGAAGTAACCCCAGTAATCCGTGGTAGTTTACTTCAGGCTTTGTCATTCTATAATGAGTGAGAAATAGGAGATAAGACTTGGGCAGCGAGTTCAGCATTGCATCTTTCCCAAGTTGCTCATGCAAGGAAAAGCCAAGCTTGCTCAATCGTTCCATCAGCTCGATCATGTACAATACATGATCAGTGACAGAGGCACCATCCCGCATTTTGGCGTTGAAGATGGCACAACTAGTCTTGTGCCTCTTCACGTCATCGGGTGTGCCAAAGGCATCCTCCAACACTTGAAGCATGTCCTTTGGCTGAGCCATCTCGAATCTATGACTGAACTCGTCGCTCATAGCAGCCAGCATGATACAGCGCACCGTGGTCCGGTCACTGAGCCACTTCTGGTAAGTATCTCTGACTGTTCCACGTGCATTGACAGCTGGCTCCTCAGGTGCAGGATCCATTATCACATATAGGATCCGTTCATGCTCCAGGACTATCTTCAACTTTCGGTACCAGCTACCGAAATTGGGTCCCACCAACTTATCATTGTCCAACAATGATCGGAGCGATAGGGAAGTGGCCATATCTGCACAAAAGAAAACCATAACCTAATTAGTAATTGATTCATTAAACCTAAGGATTTGAACTTTAATCAAAAGGTTTCTCCCACTATTTTATTCGAATTGGTAGCCTCTACCTCCTATTCGAGGAATTACCCTAATTCCTTAGTGGGTACTAGAATCCACTTAGACTGCACACAAGCCCAACTTTGGTTGGCCAACCCATGTACATCTAAGGGTAGGTTCATAACCAATTGTTTCTCTAAACAATTTTTAGTAATTTTAATTTTGCCCCAGAAACCTAATCAGTAGGCTTTGGCCTCCACTGTAAGGATCCGGTTAGGTCCAACCATTAACATGATCATACTTGGTATATCTAACCAATGAATGATTAAGCCCAACTTTGGTTGGCTCACCTAACCACCATAGAGAGACACTTCCAAGTCATCATATGATGAGTGATAATTCCATTAGTCAACAAGCACCAGGCCTTTGGGTCTGCAATGATTATTGAGTTAATGGACTCATTATCAAACAACTTAATGGGAGGCTATGACTCAGTTATCTCCATAACTTTATCATTTTAAGGACCTAATAATTTTAGAGGATTTAAATAATATAGAGGATGAGGTCAGATGAACCAGCTTATCATGATCCTCCCACTGGCTTCACCAAGTCAGCTTAAGGGAGACCATTAAAAGGGCTGGTCTAGGAGCACCTAAATTAGTCACACTGATTTACCTAGCTGACATGGGTCAGCTCGAATAGTCAAGTGATCCGATCAAAATATAATTTCACCAAGAGGCCAGGTAAGTTCGATCAGTAGGAGGGTCTGCCAAAGCTTGCCTTAGACACCATCAAAAATGGCCAGATAAGCGGGCTCCCAATTAAAAACCACCGGTCTGGTTTATCTTAGACACCAACTGGTTTAATTAGTTTCGATTAGATCAACCTAACAGTTCGTGCTAGACCGCTTAGCCAAAAATCAAGTCCATTTGGTTCTCGTTAAAGACATGGACTTGACCAACTACAACTATTGTAATTGATCTAGAGAATCCTTGACCTAATCTAAGACAACAATTGATTAGATTTAGTCAATTCTATAATTAAGTCCATCTTTAATCTAACCATAGGTCTAACCCAATTAATGGACCTAATTCTCACTAATCTATTGACCCAATGTGTTATGATTTGTGTCTTAGGTTCTTCAATTCACAATCCTAGAACCTAATCAAATAACTTCTTAATTCTTAATTAAGTTTTGGGCTGAGGGTTGGATTTGGCTTTTCAAAAAATAATTTTCATATTTGTAAAATAATTTTACAATATGATTCTACCAACCATATTGCATATTTGATTCATAATCAAGATACAAGTGAAATAAACATGAAACTACTTTAGATCTAATCTAAACAGGTTCATGTAATTGAAATAATTTCAACCTTAAATAATTTCTTTGCATAAAAATTATTATCAAAGAGATTTTATTTCAGATTTAAACATCTTTTAAATCTAATAAATTATAAATTTAATCTAGATCATATCTAACAAATTTATGATTAAAGATAGATCTACACAAGCTAGGACAACCTTTGTACTGTAAGGGGTAAACCTTACAGCAGGACAACCTTGCAGTTTGTGATTGATCTAAAATTTTAATTTTAGATTTAATAATCAGATTATAAATTAGATCTAATTTAAGAAATAATCTAAGCATATATAAATAATCATGTAATAAAGAACCTTGCTTTGATACCAATTGTAGGAACCAGATCTAGGGTTTCAGGGTTAGATCTTGAAACTTTTTCAAGATCATACAGCGGAAGACTAAAATAAATCAAAATTTATTTTCTAAAACTAGAGAATCTCTAGATCTAAGATCCTATTACATGATTATTACATGATATTAAATCAAAAATTAAAATATATAAATATAGCATGAACTACATGTTGATCAAATCAACATGTTTTTATATCACATCTAATGTATATATTAAACAATAGATCAGATCTATTACCTTGCAAGTTAGATGCTCTAACCTCACTGATCTAGGCTTAAGGATGATGTTGCAAGCCGCACACGCGTCCGGCCTCTAGGAGTCATCTACACGAGCCCACGAATCTCGATCAGAAGTCCTGCTTCAGGAAATCAGCACAGTATGCTAGTACTGCGCTGATCCTTCTTTGATGGTTGATCAGGTGCCTCCTTCTTCTTGATTTGGACTCTTCCAAAGATGGAAAGTAGAAGGAGGAGTTTCAGATCTGAGACGCTCTCAGGAAACTCAAGATGGAGGGAGGAAAGATATGAAAACAAAAACCCTAGAAGAAGACCCTCTTCTTCTTCACATTTTTCTCTCTAGACACCCAAACTTGCATCTTTTATATCTCCATGACCCAAAGGTATTTCTCTATAATTTTTGAATGGCACAAAGGTCTCTCAAATCTCTGACTTCTCCCAAAATTTTATAAAGAAACTCATCTTATATAGAGAGATATGATAGAGTCTTTGTCTAGGTCAAACACCTAGTCAAGGCTTATCCAAACATGGCAATTTAAGGGACGCCCAACTCTTGAGCACCTCCTTCATATTTTCATACATGGATCACTAGAAAAGGATGCACAATGTATACCCTAAAAGTCACAAAAATTTCAAAAAAAAATTGGATAAATTCGGTACAAAATTGAAAGAATTTTGGATTTCTAAAACTCTATCTCATAGAATTCGAAATCCAAACTCATTCCTTTTAGATTTGATCCAAACTACCTTCCATGTAAGAAAGAAGAGAAGAGATCTTTTGTGAATGTGGGAGAGATCTGGGAGAGGGCTTTTGTCACACAAAATAAATGGAGATTGGCGTTGAATTAAGAGAGAGGGCGTGGAGAAGGCTTATGTGGCGCAAGGTGGAATCCTAGTCTTACTAGGATTCTGTCTTATGACTTGTTTTAATTTGGTTTCCCAAACCAAATCAAATCAAAATTAGATCAACCCAATTAAAATAGGTCTTAACCCAATTAAAAACCTAATTTAATCAGATTAAATTAGATTTAAATCTGATTTAATTTTCTAATCAAATTAGAAATTAGATTGACCCAAGCCCTAGTTGAACTAGGACTAGTTTTTTCTTGCACTTGGCTTATCCAATAAACCAATTAGACTTGATCCAATCAAGCCCAAACCAAATCTAATTAAATCATATTTAATTAGACTTAATCTCAGCCCATTGGCTTAATCAAATTAAGCCAATTAGCAATCAAATTGCTAATTGATCCTCCTGCAACACTTGTACTGGGTTAAATGTCAATCGTATTGATCATTTAACCCTAGAACGATTCTTAATCGTTGATCAACCATCCGATCGGATCATGAACTCTAATGTTTGTGACCTCATAGGTCCGAACCTAAGCTGGTAGCATAGGAATAAATTTCTATACCAATCGAAGTGACCATCTAGCAATGGTACCCGACGACCGGATAGGTCGAATGTGTAGAACAACATCCTTAGAACCCATGCGGATATAGTTTTCATATAATTCATCCCCTTGACCAAAATGATCATAGGATACCCCAGAGCTCAACTGTCAACTCTGATCAGGTTGTCCACATTGTATTTCAAAATATCAAATCCATCTGATGGATTACCCTGGCCAAGGTTTTGCTAAATTGAAATACAGCGACTCATTCTTCTCCAACTCTTGGAGTGGTCAATCCCATCTCGATCACATTCTAACTTCACAAGTACTTAACTGTGCCTAGAAGCCTTCCGTCTCTGAATTAAAAATTCAGTTAGTCCAGTACCAAAGCACAGTGAGTTGCTTGCAAGTCACTGAGGCGATCTCAGGTCTAAGGGACACTTATACCTATATCCCATCAGAGACATTCTCGACAGCAGAATACTCTGGAGTTGGTCACGTTCAATGATGATGTACCCTTACATCTCACCTGTATGCCATACCAGTGTCTCCACACTCCTTGGTTAAGAGGACAACCAACCCATATGGCCTACAGCGACCTATACTCGATAGAAGCTGTCGTCCTTATTAACAGCTTATCATTTGGTCGTGAACAGTTTTAAGGACTAATCGATAAATCCTCTCTTTATCAAACTTAAATAATCCTAAGGACTTCATCATAACAACGGAGTTCATTAGAAGATGAAAGCTTATGATGAAAATGCCAAATATATTTTATTTATTAACAAATCAATTACAATACTTGGTTGCTCAACCATCAACAGCTTGACGATTGGCTTTTTGGGACACATTTCCCAACACATTGCAGATTCTTGGATCCACACCATCAATGGTGTCGTGATAAAGTATCTTTCAATGGTACTATGGAGTTTAGGCCTGCACCAAAGCCCTTGTCTAGGATAGTTATATTAAAGCATCTGCATGACTTTAAATGAGTTTGAAAAAATATAAAAGAAGACGAAAAACATTAGTACCACATGGAAGAAGAAATCCATATTCTTTCAGTTACTATATTGACAGCATAACACATTATGGCATAATATTGATGTGATGCATATTGAGAAAAATATTTATGACAATATATTAAAAACTTTACTTAATATTTTAGAGAAGATGAAGGATCATAAGAAAGCTTACTTTGATTTATATGATATGGGTACAAGAAAGAAGCTTCATCCTATTGAGTTTGAAGACCATCAAAATATATTATTGATCAAAGAATGCCACTCTTTGAAAAATGATGAGAAAGATATCTTTTGTCAAGTCCCAAAGAGAGTTACACTTTCTAATGACTGTGCATCAAATGTATCACAGTATGTACAACTCATATAGAAAAAAGTCTCAAGGTATAAGAGTAATGATGCTCATTTTATGTTGCACTACTTACTACAAGTTGTAGTTACACTACAAAAAAATTGGTTATTAGCGACGATCAAATGCCGTTGCTAATAATGAAAATGCCGTCGCCAATGCTATTAACGACGCAGAGCCATTGCTAAAAAATAGCTGAAAAAAAGTTCGACACTAAAGCTGCATATTAGCAATGACACCTAAGCCGTCACTAATAATAAGTAGTAGCGATAGCAATTAGCGATGGCTTTCCGTCGCTTATAATATTTTTTAAAATTTGAATTAAAAAATAAACAAAATATTAGCAATGACTTCTCTGTCTCTAATAAGACGTCACTACAGCCATCGCAATTAATTATATTTTTTTAAAAAATATATTTTTAGCAATTATATTTATTAAAATCTATTATAATTTAATTAACAAGAAATTATATTTACTAAAATCTATTGTAATTAAATTAACAAGCGACATATATTTATGGATATTATAACAACTAATAATTAATTATCATCATTATAAATAAAAAAACTAATATTATATATTATATCAAAATTAAATTATATAAATAATACTACTAAAATATCAAATATATTACACCAAAACTTTAAAAAAAATTAACAGAGATCGTCCTCCTGCTCCTGCTCTTGTACGTCCAATGCAGTAGTAGATGGATAAAAGTCAGATATCCCAGCATCCTGTAATAAAAAAAATAAAATATTATTAATAATTTTAGAACTAAATTAATTGAAACTATAAAACTATTATAATTGATGCACGTCAAACCTAAACCTTAATAGAGGAACATATTTTGATATACTACTTCAATTTTTGAATGAATTATTTTTATACATTTTATTCGATGATACGGAGCTATAAACACCCCCAACCAATACTCGATCAGATGGTTAAGTTAAATTTTGATCCCTTGAATACTTCCTCCCTCCTGCTTGAAATCTAAACCGACATGGAGTGATATATTTTGATATACTCCTCCAATTCTTGAATGAATTATTTCTACATATTTTATTCGATGATACGAAGCTATAAACATCTCCGACCCATCTATCGAATTGTTAGATTGAATTTTGATACCCTAGGTACCCCTCTCTCCCACCTCAAGCCTAAACCGATACGAAGGGATATATTTCGATATACTCTTTTGATTTTCGAATGGATTATTTCTACATATTTCATTCGATGATACAGACGTATCTACACCTCCATCCCATCTACTGGATAGGTAGATTGATTTTTGACCCATAGATCTCCTTTCTCCGACTCAAGCCTAATTATGTGAAGCTTTTAACTATAAAAATTTAAGACAAATAAAGAAATTTATTAATACTACTTGACTTACTTGCTGTGATGGTTGTGACAACAAGCTTAGCTGATCGCATAGATGTGGATCTCAAAAAATCTCAACAACCATGTCGTGGATGGCATCCCAAAAGCTTTGAGGTCACTGGCAAAAAAGTCTCTGCATAACCTCCTCGATATGTGTATCATCCCATATCTAAATCGTCAAGACCTGAAAGGAAGACGTCAAAGACTAGCGAGCTACTAGAGGATCAAAGCTATGCCCGAACTCTATAACCTGGCTCCTACTCACCCCTTCGATAGCCCTGAGCCATCATTCAAGGTCAAGAAGGTGCTGAGAGGATGGGTCCTCACCATACCGTGCTATGACGTACTTCACATAATCCACCTACGTAGTTTAGAAATTCATTAGTGATATTATATATATCAGTATATATAAAAATTTAATAAATAATCTTTTAAGTTATCACGATCCATCTGGACATAGAATCTAAGTAATCATTGATCCTCCTAGACTGGTGTGTGACCTCCCACAACTATAGCTGCCATAGTATATGACCCAGCTCTGTGCCTATAAATAAATAATAAAATTTAATAAAAACAAACATATGATCAACTAAATATGAGATTAATATAAATTTAAAATTTTAATTTTATCAATCTATCTGCTATAAAATGTGTGCCAATAGAGCTGCTGGTGTGCTTGATTGGATCATAATGGACGGCCCGATTCTATCAAACCCTCTCCTCACTACTCCACTGATCATAAAGGGCCTTCCATACGTCCGTCGCATCCAGTGATCCATGAAAGACTTTCAGTCCAATGATGATTCAAAATTGGAGAACTCAATAGCGACCTGCCTGAGGTGGTACAATCCATCTCAGAGCCTACATGTGGCAATCTCCTTGAAGGTCCGACAGCCGACCTCCTCATCCTCAGGAGTCTCGAATTGGTAGTATGACTGCAAATAAAGGATGGCATATATTAATAAATAGAATACAAATGTACCAACAAATAATAAATTTAAAAATTAAACACCTTTGACTTACCATGAACATCTCCCACGCAATGTCATAAGCCCCCCGATGGCTAACTGGAGAACCCATTCATCGATCCTGACATCAATCGTCGGATGATCTCGATAACCACACGACACACTCCAGGCTCCCTAAATATCCTGCAAAATTAATTTTAAACAATAAATGTTGATTCTAAAATAGATAAAAAAATTTTAAATATATTTCTCAAAGATCTAATACTTACAAGTGATTTTGAATGTGCATGAGTTCTCTATCCTCTGATCAAGTCGAAGGTGCTACGAGCTGGGCGGATCCTCTACCATGGCACTGAGGCTAAGAGCTGGCCGCTGCTTTATGTGACTGTAGGGTCAATGGTGACCCCACATCATCCAAAATTGAGAGTAGCAAAAAATCATTAAGAATATTATATCAGATAATAAAGAACAAAATAATCTAATAGAAATTTTCTAAAGTGTTAGAGTTTATCCTATAGTGCGGGTGCCGTAAAACCAAATGAGTTGGCTGCACGAGAGCTCTCACCTCTAGAGCTCTATTCTTTGGAGCACTCTTCTCAACTAGCACAGCTCTGTCCTCTTGGAGTAGTCATCCTATAATCTCTGAAAATAAAAATAAATAGATTCATGGATTAATTATACAGTTATAACAAATAATATAATAATTTTGAAATGATGCAAGATAAGTATAAAAAATAAATAAAATAAGCACACTATAAAGATAAAAACTGCTCCATCTATCCTGGGGTCGACTCCAATTATTCAGGAGTCAATACCCCCAGTCCTGGGGTTGACTCCTGCTGCAAGCCAATCTTCTCCAGCAGGCCATAGTTGACTCCTTTGACCTTAGGGTCGACTACTCATCGGCCTATTTAGATGTTTGGTATCCATCAGATTCTTCTTTTGATTCTTTCTCTTCTTCCTCTTCTTCCACTTCTTCATCTTCTTTCTTTTTTCTTCATCTTTTTGGATAGGATTGTCCTTTAAAACAAACTCAATATGATCTACCTCCTCTTATTAGCCATCATGTAGGAAAATTTCTGAAGCATCCAACTTTACATCTATTAAAGGCAGATGAACTCCCAATATTTTATCCTCCTAAAAATATTCTAGTAAATGAGGCTCTTCTTCTTCTTCGAGCTCGTAATGAACGGTTTGAGGCTTAATTTTACATACAACCTACCAATCTTTCCTTCCTCTCTCCCTCAATAGAAAAGAAGTATAATACACTTGAACAACTTGTTAAGCTAGCACAAAGGGATCGTTGACATATACTTTTGATCTATATTCGATTTCAATAAGCCTGTGCTATGGATCAACTTTTATATAATTATCAATATCAAACCATCGGTACTTAAATAGAATAGTACTATTACCTCTAAGATAGCTTAACTTGATCACTTCTTCGAGAATTTCATAGTAGTCACTCTCTACCTCTTTCCACCAACTATCCTTTATATACACACCACTATTCATTGTACTCTTATGATATCTATATTGCTAAATATAAAATTTTAAATTATTTATGTTACAACCATTAAAATATGTCATGTATTTTGATGGTCTGTAATTTAATGGTCTTAGCTTCTTAGGTATGGATTTATTCCCTTGCATGACCTGCATATTATAAAAAGAATAAATTTAAAAAAATTAAAATAAATGATCAGACAATGGTCACTTACCAATTGGTGGAACCAATTTGTAAAGTTCTATGTGTGCTGAGTAAAAATTTCTTCCTCGCTTATCCTCGGATTGTCCCGTCTCAACATCTCATCATATTATCTATACATGCATAAAATAAGTATAAGATAATAAATGATTAAAGAGTTGAGATTGTGATAGATAATTACTCAATATATGGGTCAACCTCTATGCAATTTAGCAAAATATATATCTTTGCTTGTCGAATTTCAGTATTAGTTAATATCTGATAAAATCTCGTGCCTAAATTCACGAGTGAAATAGGCAAATATTGAGATCTCTACCTCTAATTTCTCACCACCACCATCATCATTTTGATCCATTTGAGTCAGCTTTATCTGCACACTAGGGTTAAAGTAATGTTGGCTGAAATTAGAAATTTCTTCGATTATGTAAGCCTCCATAATAGAATCTTTGACTCTGGCCTTATTCTTTTGAGACTGTGCATGTATCTTTCAAATGGATACATTCATCTGTACTGCACTAGTCTCCTGATCCTAGCATCATATTCTAGATGAATCACGAGATGCTTTATGGAGTTGAAAAAACTAGGAGAAAATATCTTCTCTAACTTGCATATAGTCTCTACACTGCTTACCTAAAGACTGGAGATGTAGTCGATAGATAACACAAATATTTTTGAAGAACAGACTAAGCTCGATCAAAAAACTCCATTTAGGGTTGGGAAGGAGATCATGCTAAGTTAATGAAAATAATCATTGCATGAAAAAATGACAGTCATGGCTCTTTAGCTAATAAAACCTACAATCTTTGATATTGATGTATCGAGCTAGATTACTTGCATAACCATCTAAAAATTTAAGATTTTTACACCATTCACATACGTCCTTCAACTACTCCCTCATTAAGGTGTAAGATATTTTCAGCTTCAAAATTTTTCTCAGAGATACCTCAACCAACTCTAATAGAAGACGCTTGCATATGTTCTTCATATCTACTCAGGCCTTGGGGTTGTCTTTTGTCTTTCCCTTAACAACTAACAATGTAAAAAATATTATCAAACATATTCTTCTTAATGTGCATGATGTTAAATTATGACAGATCAAATTGACGGACCAATACAATAATTCTCAGAAGATGCTGTGCTTCATCCAGTTATGAGTTCTACCAAATCTCTGAGATTTTTGCTTGTTAAATAGTATGCCAAACTAGGCTTCGTCAAGTTGGGATACCCTCTAAAATACTTTCATACCACTGAGTCAGGGAGATGCCTCATCCTTCTCTATTTTATTCCTCCTAAAACTATCCCATTTCGAAAAAGATGATGCTCGGAGAGAAATTGATGATGACAATCGAATCAGCAAGGCTTACAACCTGCTCAAGTTGAAATACTTTTATATTCTCCATACAATAGGGACATGCCAGTTTCTCATGAGTGCTCTATTTTGACAACATCCCATAAGTAGAAAAATTACTAATGGTCCACATTAATGCAGCCTTTGATATAAAATTCTGCTTCTTCGATACATTCAAAGTACATATACAATCAGATCATAAGAATTTCAGCTCATCAACAAGAGGCCTTACATATATATCAATGCTTCTACTAGGGTGTCATGGTCCAGGAATGACTAATATAAAAAAGATATTATATTCTTTTATGCACATCCTAGGCGATAGATTGTGTGAAGTAATAAAAATTAACCAATATGAATAAGGAGCTACTGCATGACCGAACGGTGTAAACCCATCGATAGATAGATCTAGTCTGACTTGCGTGATTCCTGACCAAATAAAGGATGGCAAGCATCAAATTTTTTTCATGCCTCACTGTCTGATGGATGAATCATCATATTGGAGTGCTTGTGAATCTCTTCTTTGTGCCATCTCATCTATCCAGTAGTACTCTTGAACAAGTAGTACCTTCGAAACCTAAGAGTGAGGGGAAGGTATCAAAGAACCTTATATGATATATCTTTTTAATTTCTATTCTCTTGCTTTAGTTTAAATTGGCTTTCACCGCATATATCACATGAGCTTTTCAGTTGGTCCTCCTTATAGAAAAGCATGTAATCATTACGATATGCATCTATCTTCTCGTATCACATGTCTAATCCTTCACTATTTTCTTTGAGGCATAGAAACTCTCAACAAGCTTCTCATCCTTTGATAGTATTTTTTTTATGATTGCTACCATCCTATCATAACAGTTGACTATCAAATTAAATTTGACATTCAAGTTCAACAACTCTGACATAGCGGATAATATAATGGGTGTTTCAAATTTTGACTACAGTGGTTCATCAACATCTCTCAGCATATGATAGAAATCATTGCTACCAACTTCTGAATTGAAAAGAATATGCTCTACAAGCTAATCAAAATTTATATTTTGATGAATTTTTCTTGTAATCTTCTAGACTCATGTATTGACTCTTTAAATAATAAAAAATATTTTTCATCATATGCTGCATCTTACTTTTGTAATGATTATGATGAACTCCATAAATCAAGATAACGGATTTAAGATTATGATGAGATCATACCTATGAGATCTAAAATCTTAAAAATTCTGATTTAGAATATTTTTAGTCATAGGAGCATTGAGAAGATGATCAATATTCTGGATAAACTAGCACTTCCTATGTATGCTCGATGGAGAGGGTGGCTGATCTTATATGCCACTTGTGTGAGACACTGATACAAGGAAGTTGGTGCTCATTAGAGAATGAGTTCACTGAATTGATCTGACTTAAGAAACATCTTATGAAATTTACTTACCCATCAGAAGATGTTTTCTTATAGTAGAAGTTGTGCATATAATCCGTTGATCTGAGACTATCATAGAATCTTGTATACATGAATCCATATTTTTTTGATTCATACTTATTCATGACTTAGTCATGTATGGGATGTTCTGGATATGATAGAATATGTATGGAGGTTATGACTAGGTCAATATGGAATCGATCACTCCTGGTAAGAGAAGATCGCATCCTACTTGCTCTGATCTATTGATGATTTAGGAAGCCTTTGATCAAAGCTGAATGAAAATTATTGGTGCAAAAATCCGCCTGTGTCGAAGAAGCTGGAGTCGAGGGAGCCGCAGTTACCGTCGGGACCTGCAAAGAAAGTCTAAACCGGAGGTAGGGGTGCTCCGGCAAGACCCTCCGACGCTCAAGTCAGTTCTCTGCCTCAACAAGAATGGAGTGCTCGAACAAAAAATTTAGCAGAGTTTTTGGGATAGAGATTAGAGCTTAGAGAATAACGTATCTGGGGTCCCTCTTTTATAGGCGGAGGGCGCAACGGACTTGTTGGGTATAAAATCACCCCCAGCCGAAGTTCGTGTCAGGAGTGACCACTCAGGGATTCTACCGGCGTCCGACCTTCGGCGACATCTCTCCGACGATCGAGCCTCAGCAGCATTCCCAAGTTCTGCCAATGGATAAACCCCCACCAGCGTCGACCAGATTCTTCACGACGGACGGACTCCTATGGGAGCCGGACTCCGTCCCTGACTCCGACTGCAGGAAGACTTCGTCCGGACTCCTACGGGAGCCGAATTTTATCCCCGACTTCAATTGCAGGAAGACTTCGTCCGGACTCCTACGGGAGCCGGACTTCATCCCCGACTCCGGCTGCAGGAAGACTCCGTCCGAACTCCTACGGGAGCCGGACTTCATCCCCGACTTCAATTGTAGGAAGACTTCGTCCGGACTCCTACGGGAGCCAGACTTCGTCCCCGACTCCAGCTACAGAAAGACTCCGTCTGGACTCCTACGAGAACCGGACTTCGACCCCAACTTCAATTGCAGGAAGACTTCGTCCGGGCTCCTACGGAAGCCGGACTTCGTCCCCGACTTCAATTGCAGGTAGACTTCATCCGGGCTCCTACGGGAGCCGGACTTCATTCATGACTTCAATTGCAGGTAGACTTCATCCGGACTCCTACGGGAGCCGGACTTCGTCCCCGACTCCGGCTGCAGGAAGACTTCGCCCAGACTCCTACGGGAGCCGGACTTCGTCTCCAACTCTGACTGCAGGAAGACTCCGTCCAGACTCCTACGGGAGCCAGACTTCGTCCCCGACTTCAATTGCAGGAAGACTTCGTCTGGACTCCTACGAGAGCCGGACTTCATCCCTGACTCTGGCTGTAGGAAGACTCCGTCCGAACTCCTACGGGAGCCGGACTTCATCCCCGACTTCAATTGTAGAAAGACTTCGTTCGGACTCCTACGGGAGCCAGACTTCGTCCCTGACTCCAGCTGCAGGAAGACTCCATCCGGACTCCTACGGGAGCCGGACTTCATCCCCGACTTCAATTACAAGAAGACTTCATCCGGGCTCCTACAGGAGCCGGACTTCGTCCCCGACTTCAATTGTAAGTAGACTTCATCCGAGCTCCTATGGGAGCTGGACTTCGTCCCTAACTTCAATTGCAGGTAGACTTCATCCGGACTCCTACGGGAGCCAGACTTCATCTTCGACTCCGACTGCAGAAAGACTTCGCCCGAACTCCTACGGGAGCCGGACTTCGTCCCTGACTCCTGCTGCAGGAAGACTCCATCCGGACTCCTACAGGAGCCAGACTTCGTCCCCGACTCCGGCTGCAGGAAGACTCCGTCCGGACTCTTACGGGAGCCGGACTTCATCTCCAACTCCGGCTGTAGGAAGACTTCGCCCGGACTCCTACGGGAGCCGGACTTCATCCCCGACTCCGATGCAGGAAGACTTCGTCCGGACTCCTACGGGAGCCGGACTTCATCCTCAACTTCAATTACAGGTAGACCTCGTCCGGACTCCTACGGTAGCCGGACTTCATCCCCGACTTCGACTGCAGGAAGACTTCATCCAGACTCCTACGGGAGCCAGACTCTGAGCTCCTACTGCAAGCGACCCACTCCGAGTTTTCGCTGCAAATGATCTACCTCAAATTTCTACCACGAGCAGTCCGTGCCGGATTCCCACCGTAAGCCTTCACCCAAGCTTCCATTATGGATGAATTCCTTTCAAATTTCTGTTGCAGACAGGCCTTGGCCGAGACTCCTCGATAAATGATCCCCATCCGGGCTTCTACGGAGACCAGACTCCGATCGAACTTCTATAAGCGAGCAAATACCGTGCTCATGAAATCCAGTAGCTGGACCCCTCCGACGGACGAACCTCTCCAGCACCATCTGACATCCACAGCCAGTCGGCCCCCGGCCAAAGTCTGTGCGAAATCGGGCTACGTCTGCGGGAAGCCTCTGACCGAGCTCCTACGGCAAGTGGTCCTCGCCTGCCACCTTAACGCCTAAGGCACCCAACAGGATTTGCAGCATCCGAGCTCCTCTCTGATGGATAGCTAGCCACCTCTCTCCGCCAGACACCCCAACCAAACTTCGATCGATAGGCCTGGACCCCCTGGCAGGCCGCAGTAACGGCCACGACTCTGCTCCACTTCCTGCAACGGATTCCGCGCAGCTCCATCACCCCCTGGCAGGCCGCAGTAACGGCCACGACTCTGCTCCACTTCCTGCAACAGATTCCGTGTGGCTCCATCACCCCCTGGCAGGCCGCAGTAACGGCCATGACTCTGCTCCACTTCCTGCGACGGATTCCGCACGGCTCCATCACTCCCTGGCAGACCACAATAATGGCCATGACTCTGCTCCACTTTCTGCGACGGATATCGTGTGGCTCCTCCACTCTCTGGCAAGTCACGATAACGGACGCCGCTCCACTCCCTGCAACAGACTCCACGTGGCAGGTCACGGTGATGGCCACGATTCCACTCCACTACTCTTCATAACAAGCTCCTTCTGGCCTCGAACGGCCCACGGCCAGACAGCTACAAACATCGCTATCAGTCCGTTGTGCCCTCCGCCTATAAAAGGGAGACCCCAGATATGTTATTCTCTAAGCTCTCTATCCCAAAAACTCTGCTAAATTTTTCGTTCGAGCACTCCATTCTTGTTGAGGCAGAGAACTGACTTGAGCGTCGGAGGGTCTTGCCGGAGCACCCCCACCTCCGGTTTAGACTTCCTTTGCAGGTCCCGACGGCAACCGCGGCTCCCTCGACTCCAGCTTCTCCGACGCAGGCAAATTTTTGCACCAACAGGATTGGCGCTAGAGGAAGGGGCTGTGTCTTCGCAGTACCCTTGTTCTTAAAGGAGCGCTCAACGGGACCACCTCCGATCATCTTCTCCGATATCTTCTCCTCCAGTTTCCTACCTGGCCTCCACCTGATGCCTCCCCGAAGGGCATCCTTTGGGCGGTCAACGGCCTCCGCGGCCAGGTCTCAGCGAGCTCCGCAAGCCCCGGCCCCATCTCCGATCTCCCAGGCTCCTCCTCCTCCAGCAACAGCAGTCGGCATGGAGCAGTCCGATGATCGATCTCCGACAGATTTCGCCAACACCATCTTGGGAGAATCCCGATAGGAAACAACTGATGTATTGGTCGGATCCCTTAAGCGACAAAGGATTGAGGAATCCATAACCTTTACTGAAGAAGATGCTCGGAGAGTTCAATTTCCTCATGACGACGCAGTTGTAGTTTCTTACGATGTCCGCCGCATTCTCATCGACAATGAAAGTTCGGCCGATATTTTGTTCTACGATGCCTTCTCAAAAATGTCCATCCTTGACGGTCATTTGGGGCCGATTAGCTCCCCCTTGGTAGGGTTTACCGGCGATGCTGTCCCGATGGAGTGGGTAATAACTTTGACTGTGGTTGCAGGTCGATATCCAAGATAATCCAGGGCTTTGGTGAATTTTCTGATGGTGAAGGCGCCGTCAGCCTACAACGCTATCCTCGGCCGATCTGGTCTCAACGCTCTCTGGACCGTGGTGTCAACCTATCATTTGAAATTGAAATTTCCTACTAACTAGGGGGTCGGAGAAGTCAGGGGAGACCAGGCCCTGGTCAGACACTGCTACAACATAGCCTTACAAAGAAGTGATCAATCTGACCTTTGTCCGGTTGATGGATTGGACGCCTACGACGATCTCACTGAGGAAAGGGGCGGCCCAATCGAAAACCTGGTTTTGATCCCTTTGAACGATGGGGATACGGAGCATGTGGTGAAGATCGGCTCCAACCTGGGGGAAGAGGTGCGGACGTAGCTCATCGATTTCCTACGAAAGAATACGGATGTTTTCGCTTGGGTCCCAGCAGACATGCCAGAGATTGACGCAGAAGTCATGGAACACCATCTGACCGTCAATCCAAGGCATCGACCGACGAAGAAAAAAATCTGAGGTCATGCACCGGAGAGACAGAAAGTGATAGCCGAGGAAGTAGACAAACTCCTGAAAGCTGGATTCATTAGAGAAGTCAATTATCCAGACTGGATTTCCAACGTCGTCCTAGTCAAAAAGGCAAATGGCAAGTGGAGGATGTGTATAGACTTCAAAAAGCTGAATAAAGCCTGCCCGAAGGACGGCTACCCTCTGTCCAGAATTGATCAACTGGTGGATGTAACCTCGGACCATGAGCTTCTCACCTTTATGGACGCATTCTCCGGCTATAATGAAATCAGGATGGCGCCAGAAGATGAAGAAAAGACTGCTTTCATTACTAACCGTGGTCTTTACTATTACAGGGTCATGCCTCTCGGCCTCAAAAATGCAGGTGCGACCTATCAGTGGCTGGTGAACAAAATCTTCAAGGAGCAGATCGACCGCAACATGGAGGTCTACGTGGATGACATGCTCGTGAAAAGCAAATCTTCCATGAACCATGTCGCCGACCTCGAAGAGACCTTCGGCACCCTCCGAAAATATAAAATGAAGCTAAACCCGACTAAGTGTGCTTTCGGAGTGACCTCGGGGAAGTTCCTGGGCTTCATGGTATTGGGGCACGAGATTGAGGCCAACCCAGAGAAAATTCATGCCATCCAGGAGATGGCCGCCTCGAAGTCGATAAAAGAGGTTCAGTGCCTTACAGGGAGGGTGGCAGCCCTGAATCGCTTTGTTGCGAGGTCGGTCGAACGGTGCTTACCCTTCTTCCAAACCCTCAAGCGGTCGAAGGACTTCTGTTGGACCACTGAGTGCCAACAGATGTTCGAAGAACTAAGAAGCTACCTCGGCTCACCTCCGCTGTTGGCGAAGCCCGAGCCTGGAGAGGAGCTATTCTTGTACCTGACGGTCTCCCCTATGGCTCTCTCAGCAATTCTCGTCAAGGAAGAAGCAAAAATTCAACGGCCGATCTACTACATCAGTCGCATGTTGAGAGACGCTGAAACCAGGTATACTAAATTAAAGAAGCTAACTTACGCCCTGTTGATTGTAGCCCGGAGGCTCTGACCCTACTTTCAAGGACACACCATAACGTTGCTCACCGACCAGCCGATCAAGGCGATCCTGCACCGAGCAGATGCCTCCGGGAGGATAGCGAAATGGACGATCGAGCTCACAGAATTCGACATCAACCATCGATCCAGACCGACAGTGAAAGCCCAGATATTCGCAGACTTTATAGTAAAATGCACTATCTCGGAGGAAGCCCAACCTGAACAGGGTGAAATTGATGGCCTGGAGCCCCGACCGAACTCCTCCAAAGAAGAAGCAGCCCCCCCGATTGCTTTTGGGCCCTCTACGTAGACGGATCCTCCAACATGTCGGGCGCAGGCGCAGGCCTGATATTGATCAGTCCGGAGGGAATCATCGCGGAGTACGCTCTGCGCTTCGAGTTTCCCGCAACTAACAATGGAGCGAAATACGAAGCTCTGATCGCAGGGTTGAGGATCGCCAAAGAATTGGGAGTAGATCGGCTCCAAGTTCACAGCGACTCCCAATTGGTAGTGGGACAAGTCAGCGGAAACTACGAAGCGCGGGAGGACAGCATGGCTAAGTATCTTGAAAAGGTAAAGGAGCTCGTCCCCGCCTTTAGTAGCTTCCATATCAGGCAGATTTCAAGAATGGAAAATACCAGGGCCGATCTTCTCTCCAAGCTGGCTACGCTGGCTCCGACTGAATTATTCAAGGGTATTCTCTTTGAAGTTCTGAAGTGCCCAAGTACGGAAGAATCGTGGCCCGTGATGGAAATTGATCATGAGCCCAGTTGGATCGACCCACTGGTGGCATATCTGAGGGATGGAGTTTTCCCTCATAATGCAAAAGAAGCTTGGAAGCTCAGAAATCAAGCCTCCCGGTACATCCTCTATGAGGACAAGCTGTACAAGAGATCGTACTCTTTGCCTCTCTTAAAATATCTCCAACCTTCGAAAGCTGACTATGCCTTATGGGAGGTGCATGAGGAAATCTGCGGAAGCCATCTAGGGGCTAGATCCTTATTCCACAAGTTGCTCCGCCAAGGGTATTACTGGCCGACAATGTATCGTGACTCCATTAAATACGTCAGAAAGTGTGACCGATGTCAGAGGTATGCCAATGTCCAGAGACAGCCCGCCACTGAGCTTACACCCTTGAGTGCCCCATGGCCCTTTGCGCAATGGGGAATGGATATCCTTAGACCCATTCCCATGGCGTCGGGGTAGAGGAAGTTTCTCTTGGTAGCAAGACTTCATCTGGAAGTCAATCGTTTGCAGGTTCGGCCTACCGAGAATCCTAATTACTGATAACGGACGGTAATTTATGGGCGAGAGATTCACCGAATTTTGTGAAGACCTAAACATCTCCCACAACTTCACATCGGTAGCCCATCCTCAGGCGAACAGCGAAGCCGAAGTGACCAACAGAACTCTGCTGCAAGGGATCAAGACAAGGCTCGAAAAGGCGAAGAGAACTTGGGCAGACGAATTTTACCATGTGTTGTGGGCGTACCGAACTACCCAAAGACTACCTACGGGGGAGACCCCCTTCGCTCTAGCCTTCGGCACGGAGGCTGTTATCCCAATTGAGCTCAAGCTCCCATCAGCACGAGTCGTGGCATTCGACGAACATCACAATTCGTAAGGTCTTAAAGCCAACCTCGACTTGCTGGAAGAAAAGCGGGAGATAGCTCAAATTCGGATGGTAGCCTACAGACAGAAAGTCGCCCGCTATTACAATTCTCGGGTCAAAAATAAAGTCTTTAGAGCGGGAGACCTAATGCTTCGACGAGCCGCTATCTCGCAACCTCAGGATCGAGGGAAGCTTGCTCCAAATTGAGAAGGCCCATATGAAGTCAAGGAAGTAGTTCGGCCCGGAACTTATTACCTCAAGGAGCTCGGAGGAGCATGTAGCGAAAATTCAGTGCAAGGGCAAAATGGTAATTTTAAAATTTTTCAAAATTACTATTTTACAGTAGAATTATTAATTAATCTCATTAATTAATACTAATTAACCCTACACTAGGATCTAAATATGATACAATAGCATGCATTTAAATTTGAAATTCAAATTTGAAACAGTAAACTTTTACTGTATTGTGTTCAGAACACATCACCTTTTGTGGGTAGTCGATCACCGTAATCTGATCACCGTCGGAGGGCTCTAATCATCACGTCATAGTCACACTAATGTCTGGCCTCTACGGATCGTCCACACGAAGCTCCCGTCTGATCGGCTCCTCACGAATGCTAGTTCGTGATTTCACCCTTTTGATGGCTGATGTTGATCGAACTCCTTCGATCGATGTGTACTGACTTTTTGGATACTCCGGATCATCTGCACGATTGGTTGAGAAGCTGATGGATCTCACTCTAAAATTTGGTAGACTCACAACACTCGTGGCACACCAATCTCACTTCCCGAACCCTAGGTAGAAACCTTAGGGTACACACCAAAAAACCTTGCGCCTAATTTTCTTTCTTTTCTTTCTTTTTCTCTTGAAAGGTTTTGGACCTTCACCTCACATACAAGGCTTCCTCACGCCCCACTTTCTTTCTCAAAATTTTTCTACGCACGCCCCACCTCCCTATCTCTTTTAAAACAGTTCAAAACGTGTCTTATCTGCGTGAGAGGATAAAGACAAGTGGTTACACATTTGAATTCAAATCAAATTTGAATTCAAATGAAAACCAACTCATCCCTATCCACTTATGGTATGAGAAGAGAAGGGCATGGACTCTTTGTGCATGGAAAGGTTTCATGAGAAACTCTTTCTCGTGTGAATTATGTGGCGCACAAGATGGATAAGCTTGAAGGCAAAAGAGATAAGTTATCCATTCAAATTCAAACATGCTTTGAATTTGAATGGTTAACTAATCAGCTTTATCCATCCATATTGGCGCACAAGAGTGGGCGTGAGAAGGGCTTTGCATGAGAAAAAATTCACGAGAAGTTTCTTCTCATGAATTCAAATGGGCGCAGAGATTTAAGGTGGTGCAGGGATTCAAATTCAAATGGTGGTTTGATCTTAATTGAACCAACCTAATCAAAATAGGTTAAGCACAATTAGACTAAATTAAATCTAACTTAATTAGGCTTAATTAAGCTCAATAAAATCTTAATCAAATCAGAAATTGACTAAGTCCAACCCCTGATCAAATCAGGGACCAAACCATCTCGACGATTAGGTCAACTCTTAACCTAATTGGGTCAAACCCAACTGAATCCAATTCAATTGGACTTGATCCAAAAATAATTACTTAATCAAATTGAGTTAATTAGCGATCAAATCACTAATAAAATCTCTCATAATTATTGAGTTCAAATTCGATGGGCAATCGGGTATCAAAGTCCATCAATATGAAACCTTGATCGAAGAGTTCAAATTTCAAATTCAAAATTTGAAATTCAAAATTTTGACCCCGGTATCCAAAATGTGTGAAACTCATGATCAGAGAATCTTAATTCTCAATCATAGAGTTTCAGACACATAAGACTCATAATCAGCCATCAGATCAGAAAGGAACCTCTAATGTGTGTGACCCCGCAGGTTCGAACCTAAGTCGGTAGCACAGGAATCAATTTCTGTACTAATCGAAGTGACTATCTAGCAATGGTACCCGATGATCGGATAGGTTGAATAATCGCAATCGCAATATTCAGAACCTACGTGAATATGGTTACCGTATAATTCATCCCTTTTGACCCCTGTGTTTAGGACGACTCAGGGTTAAACTGTCAATCCTGATGAGATCATCCGAATCGTGCTCAACTCAATTAGTCCTGTGACTCCTCACTAGGACTATCCTGACCAAAGTTTTGCTAAATTGAATCACGACTGTACACAGCTCCTAAACTAGAGTGGTCAATCCCATCTTGACACACGCACCGACAAATCAAGTACTTAACTACACCCAGCAGCCTTCCGTCACTGAATTAGAAATTCAGGTAGTCCAGTGCCTAAGTACAGTGAGTTGCTTGTAAGTCACCGTGGCGATCTCAGGTCGGAGGGACATTTACACCCATATCCCATCGGAACAAATCTTGACAGCAGAAATAGCTCCGGAGTCAGTCACGTTCAATGCAGATGTACCATTACATCTCACCTGTATGCCATACCAGTGTCTCCACACTCCTTGGTTATGAGGACAACCAACCCATATGGCACACAATGACCTATGCTCGATAAACATTATCGTCCTTGGTAACAACGTATCATTTGGTCACGTAAGCGACAAATTCTCCTTTATCGAGTCTAAATAGTCCTAAGGACTTCACCACAACACAGGAGTTCATTAGAAGATAAAACATTTGGAATGAAAAAATATCAAAATAACTTTTATTTATTTATAATTTATGTACTAATACAAAAGGAGCACAACCGTCAACAGGCTGACGATTGGTTTTGGGACACTATTCCCAACAATCTCCCACTTGACCTAAAGCCAATCGGTGCAGTATCTAATACCCATCTTCGACTTGTAGTCGTTGAACTCCTTCACCGCAATGGCTTTAGTGAATGGGTCGGCCAGGTTCTCCTTCCCGTTGATCTTCTGAAGATCGACGTCACCTCGATCCACGATCTTCCGGATGAGATGGTAGCGACGCAGAATATGCTTCGTCCGCTGGTGTGCCTTTGGTTCCTTCGCCTGAGCAATGGCTCCAGAGCTGTCACAGTAGAGCAAAATTGGACCAACAAGGGTGAGTGCTACTCCGAGCTCGGTGATGAATTTTCTCAGCCACACCGCATCTTTGGCAGCATCTGATGCAGCAATATACTCTGCCTCGCATACTGAATCAGCCACAGTGTGCTGCTTGGAACTCTTCCAGCAGATAGCCCCACCATTAAGGGTAAAAATAAATCCTGACACACTCTTGCTGTCATCGCGATCAGACTGGAAACTAGAGTCTGTAAACCCTAAAAGTCTCAAGTCCGATTCACCATAAACAAGCCACTGGTCCTTAGTATTTCTTAAATACTTCAGGATGGTTTTAACAACCTTCCAGTGATTCTCCCCTGGATCAGATTGGTATCTACTCACTACCCCTAGTGAGTATGCCACATCTGGTCGTGTACATGTCATGGCGTACATGATAGATCCCACTGTCGAAGCATATGAAATCCTACCCATACGCTCTCTCCCTTGAGGTGTTGTCAGACAATCCCTTTTCGAGAGAGAAATTCCATGGCCTATCGGTAGATAGTCTTTCTTGAAATTCTCCATGCTGAACCTTTTCAGCATAGTATCAATGTACGTGGACTGGGATAAGCCAAGCAATCTTTTGGATCTATCCCTATAGATCCTCATCCCTAGGATGTAGGAAGCTTCTCCCAGATCCTTCATGGAGAACTGTGACGATAGCCAAATCTTTATTCCCTGTAATGCAGGGACATCATTCTCGATTAAGAGAATGTCATCCACATACAATACAAGAAATACTACTACTGGACCATTAGCCCACTTATAAATGCAGGGCTCTTCTCCGTTCTTAACGAAGCCATACGTTTTGATTGTCCTATCAAAACGTATGTTCCAACTCTGAGATGCCTGCTTAAGTCCATAAATGGACCTTTGTAGCTTGCATACCTTAGACTCATCTGTGGATGTGAACCCTTCAGGTTGTATCATATACACCTTTTCGTCCAGCTCTCCGTTTAGGAAAGCTGTCTTCACATCCATCTGCCAGATTTCATAGTCTAGATGGGCAGCTATCGCAAGCATAATTCGAATGGATTTGAGCATTGCCACAGGAGAAAATATCTTGTCATAGTCTATACCATAACGTTGACGATATCCCTTGGCAACCAGAAGGACTTTATAGGTCTCCACCTTTCCGTCTGCACCCCTCTTCCTCTTGAAGACCCACTTACACCCTATGGGTTTCACTCCTTCGGGTGAGTCAACCAATGTCCACACATCGTTGACCTTCATGGACTCCATTTCAGATTTCATGGCCTCTAGCAATTTCTCAGAGTCAGGTCTCTGCATTGCATCCATGTAGGTGATCGGATCCTCATCATTTTCATCAAGTTCGACAGGATCGCCATTCTGGACCAAGAAACCATAGTATCTGTCCGGTTGATGTGGTACTCTACCAGACCGCCTTAAGGGTGCATAATCAATGGGCTCTGGATCTGATCTAATCAAATCCGATTCAGGTTCAGTAACATGTGTCAGATTTTTTACCTATCGAACTTCGTCAAGTTCGACCTTAGAGGCAACAGTTCCTTCACTAAAGAACTCCTTTTCTAAAAAGATTGCCTTAAGGCTGACAAACACCTTTTGCTCATCAACAAGGTAGAAATAATATCCTTTGATCTCTTTTGGGTACCCTATAAAATTACACTTGTCAAACCTAGGTCCAAGCTTGTCTGTAATTAAATGTTTAACATAACTCGGACACTCCCAAACCCTAAGGTGCGAGAGTACTGGCTTACGTCCTATCCATATCTCATATGGTATTTTGGCTACAGACTTACTCGAAACTCTATTTAGAAGGTAACAAGCCGATTCGAGTGCATATCCCCAGAGGGAGATCGGCAGACCAGCAAACTCCATCATGGATCGAACCATGTCCAATAAGGTTCGATTCCTCCTTTCAGACACACCATTATGCTGTGGTGTTCTAGGAGGAGTCCACTGAGAGAGAATCCCATTCTCCCCTAGATATGTCAGAAACTCATTGGAAAGGTATTCACCTCCTCGATCAGATCGAAGAATTTTAATACACTTCCCAGTTTATTTTTCTACCTCATTTCGAAATAGTTTGAACATTTCAAATAACTCCGACTTATGCTTCATTAAGTAGACATACCCATACCTCGATAGGTCGTCTGTGAAGGTTATGAAGTAGAAATATCCACCTCTTGCACTTGAGCTCATAGGTCCACATACATCAGAATGTACCAGACCCAAGAGTTCACTGGCTCGCTCACCTTTTCCAGTAAAAGGTGACTTGGTCATCTTTCCAAGAAGACAAGACTCATAGGTTGGAAGTGATTCACAATCACCAAGTTCAAGAATTCCTTCTTGAGCCAACCTGTTTATCCTGTTCTTATTGATATGACCTAGCCTACAGTGCCAAAGGTAGACTTCTGACACATTATCTATTCTAGGGCGTTTACCGAAGTTTTGAACCATATTAACAGGCTATGATAGTAAGTAAATTTTATTATTTAATTATCTAACAAATATTATAACACCATTCAAAATGATATTGCAAATATTTTTTTTTATTAAAAAATCATAACCATACATGGCCAAAAAGTCTACAGAAATAATATTTAATAAAAAGTTTGGATAATAGTGACATTCACTCAGAATTACATTACGAGAATTGATTACAAGACTCATGATTCCTAAAGCTAGAACTGGAACTTTGCTTCCATGTCCAACGTTCAGGAATCTCTCACCTTCATCAAATCTCCTACTGACCTGCAGACCCTGCATCGAATTACAAATATGATAAGGGCTTCCGGTATCCAATACCCAGGCAGTAGTATCACAAATGGAAAAGTTGCAAGGAGTTATCATATAATTATCTTGCTTCTTCTTCGGCCTGTTCGGGTCCAGGGAGGCAATGTATTGAGGACAGTTCCTCTTCCAATGCCCCTGCTTCTTGCAAAAGAAGTACTCCGCCTGGCTCTGGTTGGGCTTGCGCTTCTTGGTTTGACCCTGTGCAACTGTCCCAGCATGAGGCTGCACCTTCTTGTTCTTCTTCTTCTTGTTCTTCTTCCCCTTCCTAAAGGGTCGACGATGAGAAGAAGATCCTCCCACTACATTCACCGACTCCTTATGGAGCTGGTGATCCTTCTCAAAGTTTTGCAGCAACTCCAACAACCCGTGGTAGTTTACTGCAGGCTTTGTCATTCAAAATGAGTAAGAAATGGGAGAAAAGACTTGGGCAAGGAATTAAGGATCGCATCCTTATCGAGCTGCTCGTACAGAGGAAAACCCAATTTGCTTAGGCGCTCAATCATCTCGATCATGTACAGTACATGATCAGTGACTAAGGCCCCATCCCTCATCCGAGCATTGAAAATGGCACAACTAGTTTTGTGCCTTTCAACGTCGTCAGGCGTGCCAAAGGAGTCGTTCAACATTTGAAGCATCTCCTGTGGCTGGGCGTTCTCAAACCTGCGGCTGAACTCGTCATTCATTGCTGCCAGCATAATACATCGGACGGTGGTGCGGTCATTGAGCCACTTCTGGTAAGTATCTCGGATCGCCTTACTAGCATTTGGAGCTGGCTCCTCTAGTGCTGGATCCGTTACAACATAAAGGATCCACTCATGCTCAAGGATGATTTTTAATTTTCGATACCAGCTATCGAAATTAGGTCCCATGAGCTTATCATTATCTAATAATGACCGGAGCAACAGGGTAGTGGCCATAGCTGTATAAAGGAAAATCAGACCTCTATTAGTACATAAATTAATACTAAAGACTTGGACTTTAGTCTAAAGTTTTTTTCAATATTTTTACGAACTGGTAGCCTCAACCTCCAATTCGAGAATTACTTTAATTCCTTAATGGGTACTAGAATCCACACAGACTACACACGAGCCCAACTTTGGTTGGTCAACCCATGTGCATCTATGGGTAGGTTCTTAACCAGTTGTTTCTCTAAACAACTTCTAGTAATTGATTTTGCCCCAGAACCTAATCAGTAGGCTTTGGCCTCCACTGAAAAGATCTGGTTAGGTCCAACCATTAACATGACTTAATTTGGTGAATCAGACCAATAAATGATCAGGTCCGACTTTGACCGGCCAACCTAACCACCATCAGAAAGACTCAACCAAATTATCATATTATGAATGATAATTCCATTAGCCAATGAGCACCAGGCCTTTGGGCCTCCAATGATCATTGAACTAATGGACTCATTATCACTCACTTAATGGAGGCATTGACTTAGTTATCATTATAACTTAATCATTTTAGGGACCTAATAATTTTTGAGGATTTTATTAAAGGATAATAGAGAAAAAATTATCCAGCCAATTTCAATCCTCCCACTGACTTCACCAAGTCAGATTAAAAAAGATTTAATTAAAGCTGGTATTAGGAGCACCTAAATCAGTCATATTGATTTACCTAATGACATGGGTGAGCTCTAATCACCAAGTGATCTAATCAAAATCTAATTTACCAGATTAGCCAGGTAAGTGAGATCAGTGGTGGGGATTTGCCATTAACTCGTCAATGATCGAATCAATGCGAGTAGCTCCCGCTTAAGAACCACTGGTCAAAACTGCCGAACTTACCTTAGACACCAACCGGTTTATTAGTTTTAATTTTGATCAACTTAGTAAATAGGGCTCCACCGCATAGCCATGAATTAAGTCCATCTTGGTCTAGTTAAAGACATGGACCCATTCAACTACAACTATTGAAGTTGAGTCTAGAGTATCCTTGACCTAATCTAATTCAACTTTTGATTAGATTTGACCAATTACTCCATTTAGTCCATTTTTTAAGCTAACCTTAAGTCTAACCCAATTATGGACCTAATTCATCTAACCCATTGACCCACAAGTTTATACAATTGTCTTAGGTCTTAATTCACAATTCTAGACCTACTAGACAACACTTAATTCTTTTAATTAAGTACTTGGACTGATGGGTCAGGGTTTGGCATTTGAAAATAATTTTCAAATTTTGAAAGATTTTTTTTTTGTTCACCAAATGTGTTGACTCATTTCACAAACGGATCAGCACATTTCATAAACAGCAATCCTATTGCTCATTTCATAACAGAAAATAACTCAAAATAAATCATGAATTTTTTTTAGATCTAATCTAACACATTCATGATAAATTTTATAATTAATCCTTTCGCTGCTTCATCGGTATGGGATATAATTGCATCGCACCCCTACCGCCATAGGAGACCCCATCGAATGGGAAAGAGGGCCTTTAAACCCTACTTTTCTCCTATGATCGAACGGCCATGGCAACCAACCCAATTAGATTACTTGCTACTTGGATCAAGTATATCTAAATATACCAATTTTAAAATTTAAATTTTGAATTTAAATTTAAATTTAAATTTTAAATTTGAGATTTCAACCAAATTTCAATTTTGAATTTCAATTTTGAATTTTAAATTTTAATTTTATCAAATTTAAATTTTGAATTTCAAATTTCAAATTTCAAATTTGAAATTTTAAAAAATTTCAAATTTAAATTCAAATTTCAAATTTGAATTTCAAATTTAAACAATTCTAACAAATTTTAAAATTTCAAATTTTAAATTTTAAATTTCAAATTTAAACTTATAGATTACACCTTAATCTACGCATGCATATGTATATCATATTCTAGAACCATGCTCTGATACCATTTGAAGTGAAAATTCAGTGCAGAGCAAAATGTAATTTTAAAATTTTTTCAAAATTACTATTTTACAGTGAAATTATTAATTAATCTCATTAATTAATACTAGTTAACCCTACACTAGGATCTAAATATGATACAACAGCATGCATTTAAATTTGAAATTCAAATTTAAAAGTAAACTTTTACTGTACTGTGTTTAAATACATCACCTTTTGGGTAGTCGATCACCGCAATCTGATCACCGTCGGAGGGTCTGATCGTCACGTCACAGCTACACTAATATCTGGCCTCTGCGGATCGTCCACACGAAGCTCCCGTCTGATCGGCTCCTCACGAATGTAGTTCGTGATTTTACCCTTTTGATGGCTGATGTTGATCGAACTCCTTCGATCGATGTGTGCCGACTCCTCGGATGCTCCGGATCATCTGCACGATTGGTTGAGACACTGATGGATCTCTTCCTAAAATTGGTGGACTCACGACACTCGTGGCACACTAATCTCACTTTCCGAACCCTAGGTAGAAACCTTAGGGTACACACCAAAAACCTTGTGCCCAATTTTCTTTCTTTTCTTTCTTTTTCTCTCGGAAGGTTTTGGACCTTCACCTCATGCACAAGGCTTCCTCACGCCCCACTTTCTTTCTCAAATTTTTCTACGCACGCCCCACCTCCCTATCTCTTTTAAAACAGTTCAAAACGTGTCTTATCGCATAAGAGGATAAAGACAAGTGGTTACACATTTGAATTCAAATCAAATTTAAATTCAAATGAAAACCAACTCACCCTATCCACTTGTGGCATGAGAAGAGAAGGGCGTGGACTCTTTGTGCGTGGAAAGGTTTCACGAGAAACTCTTTCTCGTGTAAATTATGTGGCGCACAAGATGGATAAGCTTGAAGGCAAAAGAGATAAGTTATCCATTCAAA